>NC_077231.1:32879534-32949493 GCF_027887165.1 Monodelphis domestica
GGTCAATGAATTGGGCATGCAAATTAAAAAATTAGAAAGCAAACAAATTAAAAATCCTCAGATGAAGACTAAATTAGAGATCCTAAAATTCAAGGGAGAAATTAATAAAATTGAAAGTCAAAGAACTATTGATTTAATAACTGCCTAGAAGCTGGTACTTTGAAAAAACAAATAAAATAGACAAAGTACTAGTCAGTATAATTTTTAAAAAAGGGAAAAAAAGACAAATTGACAGGATCCAATATGAAAAGGGAGACCTCACCTCTAATGAAGAGGAAATTAAGGCAATCATCAAAAACTACTATGCCCAATTATATGGCAACAAATATGGCAATCTAGGTGATATGGATGAATACTTACAAAAATATAAATTGCCTAGACTAAAAGAGGAAGAAATAAATTACCTAAACAACCCCATATCAAAAAAGAAATTAAACAAGCCATCAAAGAACTCCTTAAGAAAAAATCCCCAGGTCCAGATGGATTCACAAATGAATTCTATCAAACATTCAAAGAACAACTACTCCCAATATTATACAAACTATTTGACAGAATAAGCCAAGGAGTTCTACCAAATTCATTTTACGCGCAAACATGGTACTGAACCCAAAGCCAGGCAGGTCAAAAACAGAGAAAGATAACTATAGACCAATCTCCCTAATGAATATAGATGCAAAAATCGTAAATAGGTTACTAGCAAAAAGTTTCCAGCAAGTCATCACAAGGGTTATCCACTATGACCAGGCAGGATTCATACCAGGAATGCAAGGATGGTTCAATATTAGGAAAACCATCCACATAATTGACCATATTAACAAACACAGAAAAAGCCTTTGATAAAATACAACACCTATTCTTATTGAAAACACCTAGAAAGTATAGGAATAGAAGGGCCTTTCCTAAGAATAATAAATAGTATATATCTAAAACCATCAGCAAACATCATCTGGAATGGGGATAAACTAGAAGCCTTCCCAATAAGATCAGGAGTAAAACAAGGATGCCCATTATCACCTCTATTATTTAACATTGTACTAGAAACACTAGCAGTAGCAATTAGAGAAGAAAAAAGAAATTGAAGGTATTAAAATCATCAATGAGGAGACCAAGCTATCACTCTTTGTGGATGATATGATGGTTTACTTAAAAAATCCTAGAGAATCAACCAAAAAGCTAGTCAAAATAATTAACAACTTTAGCAAAGTAGCAGGATACAAAATAAACCCACATAAGTCATCAGCATTTCTACATATCTCTAACCCATTTCAGCACCAAAAATTAGAAAGAGAAATACCATTTAAAATAACCCAAGACAATATAAAATACTTAGGAATCTATCTGCTGAGACAAACACGGGAACTATATGAACACAACTACAAAACACTCTCCACACAGTTAAAACTAGATCTAAAGAATTGGAAAAACATTGATTGCTCATGGGTGGGATAAGCTAACATAATAAAATGACAATCCTACCCAAACTTCTTTACTTATTTAGTGCCATACCCATTGAACTACCAAAAAACTTATTTACTGACTAAGAAAAAACCATAACAAAGTTCATTGGAAGAACAAAAGATCAAGGATATCCAGGGAAATCATGAAAAAAAATGCAAAGGAAGGAGGACTTGCAGTCTCAGATCTCAAACTATACTATAAAGCAGTGGTCATCAAAACAATTTGGTATTGGCTAAGAGTCAGAAAGGAGGATCAGTGGGTAAGTGACCTCAGCAAGATAAGTCTATGACAAACCTAAAGATCCCAGTTTTGGGGACAAAAATCCACTATTTGATAAAAACTGCTGGGAAAATTGGAAGACAGTGTGGGAGAGATTAGGTTTGGATCAACACCTCACACCCTACACCAAGATAAACTCAGAATGGGTGAATGACTTGAACATAAAGAAGGAAACTATAAGCAAATTAGGTGAACACAGAATAGTTTATATGTCAGACCTCTGGGAAGGGAAAGACTTTAAAACCAAGCAAGACTTAGAAAGAGTCACAAAATGTAAAAATCAATAATTTTGACTACATCAAATTTAAAAGTTTTTGTACAAACAAAACCAATGTAACTAAAATCAGAAGGGGAGCAACAAATCAGGAAACAATCTTCATAACAAAAACCACTGACAAAGGTCTAATTACTCAAATTTATAAAGAGCCAAATCAATTGTACAAAAAAATCAAGCCATTCTCCATTTGAAAAATCGGCAAAGGACATGAATAGGCAGTTTGCAGTTAAAGAAATCAAAACTATTAATAAGCACATGAAAAAGTGCTCTAAATCTCTTATAATCAGAGAGATGCAAATCAAAACAACTCTGAGGTATCACCTCACACCTAGCAGATTGGCTAACATGACAGCAAAGGAAAGTGATGAATGCTGGAGGGGATGTGGCAAAGTTGGGACATTAATGCATTGCTGGTGGAGTTGTGAATTGATCCAGCCATTCTGGAGGGCAATTTGGAATTATGCCCAAAGGGCGGTAAAAGACTGTCTGCCCTTTGATCCAGCCATAGCAGTGCTGGGTTTGTACCCCAAAGAGCCAATAAGGAAAAAGACATGTATAAGAATATTCATAGCTGCGCTCTTTGTGGTGGCAAAAAATTGGAAAATGAGGGGCTGCCCTTCAATTGGGGAATGGCTGAACAACTGTCATGCTTTAGGGAATAATAAACTGGAGGAATTCCATGGGAACTGGTACAACCTCCAGGAATTGATGCAGAGTGAGAGGAGCAGAACCAGGAGAACATTGTACACAGGGACTGATACATTGTGGTACAATCGAACGTAATGGACTTCTCCATTAGTGGCGGTGTAATGTCCCTGAACAATCTGCAGGGATCTAGGAGAAAAAGCACTATCCTTAAGCAGAGGACAAACTGTGGGAGTAAAAACACCGAGGAAAAGCAACTGCTTGACTGCAGGGGTGGAGGGGATATGACTGAGGAGAGACTGTAAATGAACACTCTAATGCAAATGCCAACAACATGGAAATGGGTTCGAATCAAGGACAATGTGATACCCAGTGGAATCATGCATCAGCTATGGGAGAGGTGGGGGGGGGGAAGAAAATGATCTTTGTCTCCAATGAATAATGTTTGAAAGTTAAAAACAACAACAACAATAAAAAACTTATGACAACCTATTTCAACAAAGAATTAAAGGCCACCTGATTAGCAGGGGGGGGAGAGGGAGAGAGAGAGAGAGAGAGAGAGAGAGAGAGAGAGAGAGAGAGAGAGAGAGAGAGAGAGAGAGAGAGAGAGAGAGAGAGAGAGGGAGGGAGGGAGGGAGGGAGGGAGGGAGAGAGAGAGACAGAGAGAGAGAGAGAGAGAGAGGGAGGGAGGGAGGGAGGGGGAAAGAGAGAAAGAGAGAGGGAGGAGAGAGAGAGAGAGAGAGAGAGAGAGAGAGAGAGAGAGAGAGAGAGAGAGAGAGAGAGAGAGAGAGAGAGAGAGAGAGAGAGCTTTCTCTCCTCATTCTGACAGGCTCAAAAGCATCTGCTCCTAGTTTATCTCAAGTTTCTTCAAAGTCCTTCCTCACCACCCTCTTTTCCCTTTTCCAGCCGTTTTCATAGACCTCGTATCCTTCATTCCCTCCCCAGAGCTCAGAGAACAGCAAAAGGCACAGCTAAGTGTCAGTTACCAAAAGAGCAGATTCCATGGAAAGTCATGAAGACAAAAGTTATCCAAACAAAATTAAAACATAAAAGATGACACCAAAACATCTGGCTTCTGCTCCTATAGCTTTTTAAAGTTTCCTTTAAACAACCTCATGAAGTAGAAAGTGTATTATTTCTCCAATATCCAGATAACAGAACTCAAACTGCGAGAGGCCAGGGATTAGATCTATTTTCATACCACCATCAATGACCAAAGCTGTTTTAAGATCTGGTGCTCACAGTCAAGTTTCTTGAATTCTTTCCACTATAGAAACATAAAATACTGAGTCAGCTCATTCTAATCCAATCCAACAAATCATTCATTATATGTCAATAGTAGCATCTTCAGATGCTTTGATGAAAATTAGCCAGGGCCTTGGGGTAATGGAAAGAACACTGGGTCTGGAGTCAGAAGAACTGGTTTTAAATCTTGGCTCTACTAATACTACCTTTGTGACATGAAGCAAATCCCTTCTCTCTCTGAAATGGAGTTTCCTCATCTATAACCTGGGGAATGAAATACTTTACTTCCAGCTCAAAATCCTATGAAGTTCCAGCATTGATAAAGTAAGGGCAGCTGGTGGCACGGTGGATAGAGTTCTGGACCTAGAGTCAGGAAAAGCTGAGTTCGATTCCAGCCTCAGACATTTACTAGCTGTGTGACCCTGAGAAAGTCACTTGACATTTATCTGCCTCAGTTTCCTCATATTTAAAATAAGGATCAAGTGAGAAAATAATTTCAAAATGTCTAGCACATAGTAAGTGCTTCATAAATGTTAGCTATTCTTATCATCAAGCACTGGCAAGTGTCTATCCTAACTTGGGGAATTCTGAGAAGTGTATTATATAGCTTTTATATTTTTTGAATGTTTGCTTTCCATTTTAGAATTGATACAGTGCATTGGTTCCAAGGCAGAAAAATATCAAGGGTCAGGCAATTGGGGTTAAATAACTTGCCCAAGGTCACATAGCTAGAAAGTATCTGAGGTCTGATTTGAATCCAGGACCTCCCATATCTAGATCTGGCTCTCAATCCACTGAGCCACCTAGGTGTCCCTAGTTTATAACTTTTAGACCTGGTTTCGATCAAGTTTCTACCTGCTTTTTATTTCGCTCATGACTCAAATTTCTTTTGACTTTTTTTAGGCATATGTAGCCAAAGGTCTGTCCATAGTACTAAATATTCTTTCCATGTTCCACACTCCAAGGGAATCTCTAGTCAGCCTACCTTCAGGTAAGCTGGCTAGAAATCCCTGTTTTTTATTCTCAGGATCTCTAGGATAACCTGTTCCCTTTGAGGTATTTTGTGGGGCATTTTGGGTCACAAAAGTGCCCTAATTTTCTGGAGGTGTACCAGAATGCTTTGGGAAAGTTATCCCACCCATATGAAAGTCATTTTCTTTGGGACCACCTGGATCTGGGAACCCATAGAGGAGACTAATGTCTCAGGAGTCCTTGAAAGCCCCCAAAGGGTGATTAGCAAAATGGACAGGGCATCTTGGAGCATATTTAATTTTCCCTGAGGTCTGAGGGTAGCTGAGGTATATAATCATTCAAGTAAAGAGCCAGTCTTCCCCTTCCTCACCTCCCATAAAGTGGGATAAACCACCAACTCTCACTTTCCTTGGGGCTTTGCTTCCACACATCAAACGCACCTGTCTGGGCAGCCCCCTTCATCACCCTCATAAACAAGAAAGGGGAGACTATTGGGATTTTTATATAGTTCAACCATCCAGGGCATTGGTCTCTCTTCTCCATTCATAATTATCCAGCTTGGGCCTTAGCAGTTACTGATGCCCCAAGCTCATAAAAGTGATTTAATGGTTACTTAGGGTTTAACCTAGCCCAGCAATTCAACCCCCCAATCGGATAAAAAGGGGGGAAAGTTCTGTGTTGACTTGATTGAGAATTGTGCCAGTGGCTGGTCCCCACTTTTCCTTTGCCCAGACAGACCCTTTTGACTTGTGTCTCTTTTGCCATGTCTTGCCGTTCCTTCCAGATGGGCTCCAAGTGTGGTGGCCGGAGTTTCAGCTCTTGCTCTGCTGTTATCCCTAGGACAGTGACTTACTCGTCCGTGAGTAAGGGGCCATGCAAGGTAGGGGGCCCAGGGACCCTTCGATGGATGGGCTGCTTCGGCTCCAGAAGCCTGTGCAACGTAGGCTACGGGAAACCCCGAATTGCCTCCAGGTGCAGCTTGCCCAGCTTTGGCTACCGGGTTGGGGCAGCCTGTGGACCTCCTCCTTGCATCACTCCAGTCACGGTCAATGAGAGCCTACTGATCCCTCTGGAATTGGATCTAGACCCTAGTGTCCAGCAGGTGAAGAGGAATGAGAAGGAACAGATCAAGTGTCTCAACAACCGATTTGCTTCATTCATCAATAAGGTGAGAAGATTGAGGCAGGGTTGGCTGGGAAGTCCATGTTGGGGTCTACCATAGTCCTAGAGGAAGCCAGAAAACCAGATGTGCCCTCGAATAATCATAACCAATGGCTTCCATTTCTCTCACCTTAATTAACTCATAGGGAAACTAAGGCAGAGACCTAGAGAGCCATAAGTGAATTCTTCAAACAGTATATATTGACCACTTTGTGCCAAGGGCCACTCTGTGGCCTCCTTAGCTACCACATGTCAAGGCATTGTGGCCTGATGGCTCCCAGAAACTTTGAACTGCTTTTGTTTGTACCTGATTATCTAATATTTACTTGATTAAGAAACAGTACAAATTTTTCTGTATCTCCTTCTTCTCTACTCTGATATTCTACAATTTCATCAGTGATGTTTGAAAACTATTTCTCCACTATTTCTTTTATTTAAGTTTTTTCATCCAGATCTTGTGTGTTTTAAGAAAAATCTTTCATTGATTCATTTTTTATTTTGTTGCTGATATTCTTAACTGTAGAGCCATCTTATTCTTGCTAATTATTTTTCCCTTTATTTCCCCCTTTAGGTCCTTTATTTCCATTATCCATGCCTTCCTTGATTGCTCTATTTTTTTATCTTTCTTGTGTTTATTTTGCTTCAATTGTTGGCATGTGGTTTGTTTTTGGCAGAAATACTTCCAATGCCCATCTTTTTTTTTTTCATTAAATATAGTACAAATTTGCATAGTATGTCACTTTGGGTGGCATCTTGAATATCTTTACTTTTCAGATTAGATTATTCCATTCTTGGTTTCTGATAGGTGTAGGTCTTATTTGCTTACAGAATTTTGTACTAAAGAAATTCTGAAAATGAATGACTACCTGAGCAAATGACTGAATGAAATAATGTAGACAAAAACTAGGATTCTTCCTTAATTAACCAGAAAAAAAAATGGCATTCATACAGATTTCCTCCTTCCTCTTATCCCGGAACCCTAAGACTTTAGAGGACACTGAGTCCAGACAATTCGTTTTCTACATGAGGAAAATGAGATTCAAAGAACTTTAGTGACTTATTATGGCCACACAACTGTAACTGTGAAAGACAGGATTTTGACTGAAGTTTTTCTGACTCTAATCCACTACTCTAGTCAAGTCACTGAGATCTATTGCCTCCTTATTTCTGGAATATTCTGGCTTAATGAAAAGAACTTCAGGAAAAATGAATTCTGACCCCAAATAAACTCCTAACTCTTCATATAGCTTGGATATATAGCAAGTGCCTAATAACTTATCTATTTGTATTTATCTATTCATCTATCTACCTACCTACCTACCTATCTGTCTGTCTGTCTGTCTCCCTATCTGTCTTTGTCTGTCTCTCTTGATATATCTCTCTGTCTGCCTATTTATCTATCTCTCTATTTACTGGTTATTATTTGTTTATCTTTCCATCTATCTGCTCATCTATCTACCTACTTATCTACCTACCTACCTACCTACCCACCTACCCATTTATCCATCCATCTAGCTATATACCTTTTTGTATCTATCTACCTATATGTGTCTTTATCTGTCTGTCTCTATCTACTCATCTATCTATTTACCTACCTGTCTATTTATATATCTGTCTAGTATTGATCTATCAATTTCTTTCCTATCTACCCATTTGTCTTTGCCTGTCTCTCTATTCATCTATCTGACAATCTATTTATCTATTCATCACTGAGTTTACTTACCTATTTGTGTGGTGTGAGAAAAATGCAAAACTTAAAACAATATCTACATGTCTGCTGTTTCTGTCATCATCATTACAACACTGAAAGCAAGCGAGTTTTAGAGGGAAGAACACCCTACAGAAAGTTGGAAACATGGATTCTGGTTCTGACTCTGCCATCAATTGACCGTATACTCTTGGTCAAGACACTTGACTTGACTTAACAATAATAATAGATTTAGAAATGAAAGGAAATAGTCATCTAGGCCAACACTTTCATTTTGCAGATGAAGAAACTGAGGCAGAAAATGACCTACTCCAAATCATATCAGTAATAAGTATAAGATCCGGGTCTCTGAACCTAGGTCTTCTAGCTCCACATTCTTTCTACTATGCCATGAAATGTATCTGGGCTTTCAACTTCAACTTCAACACTTTAAAGTACCTACCACATGCCAGGGACTATGCTAGGCATAGGGGATATAAAGATCAAAAACTATAAAAACAATTCCTGCCTTGATGGAACTTAGATTCCACTGGGGGGGGGGGTTACAACATAATATACTGATAAGTAAATGCAGAGTGTCTAGAAGTAGGGGGCAATGATTGGGATGGAGACTGGGAGAATTGGAAAAGGCCTGGTATAGGAGCTGGCACTAGGTTATACTTTTTAAATGGTTGAGCTTTCTACAAGACTGAAATGAGGAGGGAGTCCATTCTAGACTTGGGGTAGCATCCAAGATTTCTTATTTGAAAAAATGAGGAGATTGAGTTAGATGATTCCTCAATCCCTTCCACTTCTAACATCCTAGTCTATACTGATACTTGTAGCTCTAGGATGCTACTGTAGCTCAAAAGACCCTCCAATCCAACTTCTCCCCTTGGTGCCCTCTAGCCCATGAGAAGGGTTGAGGGCACCTCTGAAGTCATCTTCCATAAGTATAAAGATGCACTGGAAGGTCAGAACTGGAGATGTTTGAAGATCCTCTTGGAGATTGTGTCATGGTTCACGTTCTAAATCAGACTGCACTTGCTATATAATCGTGTGTATTGTAATGATCCAAGCTGGTGTCTTCATCCCTACTAGACCATAAGTTCCATGCTGTGCCTGACATCAGCTGCATCTTCCTCAGCTCCCAGCACAAAGTTATGCCTGTTAGACATAGTTCTCCAGGCTCTCCCTCCTCCTAACAGAACTCCTGGCTATTTGGTTGGTAGGTGCGCTTTCTAGAACAGCAGAACAAGCTGTTGGAGACCAAATGGAACTTTCTACAGCAGCAGAAATGTTGCAAGGCCAACATCGAACCCATATTTGACACCTACATCAGCACCCTTCAGAAGCAGCTGGACTGTGTGGTAGGGGACCGCGTGAGGCTGGAGACGGAGCTCAATGGTTTGCAGAATGTGCTGGAGGGCTACAAGAGAAAGTGAGTCTACCCTCCTCCCTCACTCCAGGCAAGGAAAAAGTAGATGCCAGGAAACTGTGCAAAAAAGATGGAAAGAGGTGGCATGTTTATGGCCAACCAGAATCCCCAGGCTATCTAGTCTACCCTGAATGACCCTTGTCTGTGTAAGATGGGGTAGGGCAGGTAAGAGAAAATATGATGCCTATGTTGTGAGAATTATAATAATCAGAAAAATAACAGGTATGATTTATGTAGCATTTTAAGGTTTGTGAAAGAAACATCATAACAATATTATCTCATTTGATCCACATATGCTATGTACTATTATGATACCCATTTTACAGTTCAAGAAAGGTGAGTTGACTTGCCTAGTAAAGTATCTGGTGCAGGATTCAAACTCAGATCTTCCTGATTCCAAGTCTAATACTCTATCCATTGTTCTACCTAGCTGATAAAAGTGAAAGGACATATGCTCAGGGATTAAATTCAGAAATGGAGAAATATGAGCAAAAGAAGTATAAGAAACTCAGTGGGTAAGCACTAAGTACACAGAGAGTAATGATTTCAAGTAGAATTAGTCAAAGAAAGGTTCCTGAAAATAGAGAGGCTGGTACTGACTTCAGAAGGAAAGGGAGAAGCCAGGTATAACACACGATACAATATATACCAGAGATGGCTATGAGACAACAAAAATCTTGAGAGGGATGTTCTTATAGGAGAAATTATATTCATTTGGTGATGGCTAGAACATTAAACTTGAACAAAGAAATTGGGGGTTATATGATGGACAAGAGAGAAAATCACAAAAGATGCTTGGGCAGGAGGCTGTGTTTGAGGAAGCCATTAATGGGTTCTGTTGAAGAGAGGAGAGATAAGAAATTATTTTAATGGTTTACTAACTGGTTCAGTGGATAGAGAAGCAGACTTGGGAGGTCCTGGGTTCAAATTTAGCATCAGACACTCCCTAGCTATGTGACCCTGCTTGCCTAGCCTTTACAACTCTTCAGCCTTGGAAGCAATACACAGTGTTGATTCTAAGACAAAAGGTAAAAGTTTAAAAATAGAAGTTATTTTAATCTCCAGAACCACGTGGAAGTCAAATTCAATCATTCTGACCCAGTATTAAAAGTGCTCATATTGGTTGAGGTTGAATAAGTCTCAATTTTCCTTTTGGAGCAATAGATGCAGCACTGGATTTGGAGTCAGGAGACTCCAATGTGATCCTAGGAAAATCCCTTAACCTCTCAGAGGCTGTGTCCTCATCTGTAAAATGGGGGCAATGCTAACTACCAACTGTGTTGTTGTGATGCAGATGCTTCGAAAGGTGTAATCTTTGACTTAAATGTAAGCAATGGTGAAACTTGTTATTATGTGGGTTCAGAGAATTGTGTAATTGACATCCCTCTAATATCCCATGTGTTTAGAGGGAGAATGATATTTGGCTCAGTTAGCAAGAATCAGGAATTATATATTAGCTTTCAACATAAAGGGTCCCATTCATCAGACTCCCCCTCTTCAACAGCTACCATTCAATTCTTTCCCAATTGCAAGTAGAAAGAAGAGGATGAAATGGACTTCTTCAGACCAGTTCTTAGGATGAGAGTCCATACAAGGAAGAACTTCCAAAAGAGTAAGGGTGGGTGCTGAGTTCATTAAGAAGTAAGTCCTAAACCCAGCATTGAAGAAAACTAAGGATTTTAAGAGACCGAGGAAAGGCAGGAGAGCATTCCAGACATGAGGGAAATTAAATGCCCCTTAAAGTATTCAATTCACTTATGAAATACATTCTATGTGCAAGGCTTTGGACTAAGAGATTATCTTTATTAAATGCCTCCATTGGTTTCTAGGTGGATTTCTAGAAACCCATCTGTCCAGAACTAAAAGCTCTTATTCTGGGAGGGCTAGAGTAGAAGGAAAGGGGGGAACACTGGATTTGGGGTTTAAGGAGCTGTGTGTTTGAATCTTAGCTCTGGTACTATCTCCGTGGCCTTGAACAAATCATTTCATCTCTCTGTGCCTCAGTTTTTTCATCTGTTAAAAAAAAAGGAGGCAGAATTCAATGACCACTAAGGTTTTTTCCCATCCTAAATCTCATAATCCTAAGAAGTCTCCTCCAAATGAAACATACTAGAAGAAAGCAATTTTCTCTCCTTGCCTTTCAGATATGAGGAAGAACTATCCCTGCGACCCTGCGCTGAGAATGAATTTGTGTCTTTAAAAAAGGTGAGGGAAGGCAGGGCATAGAAACTTTCCTAGAACCATCTGGGTAGGTTCCCCCAAATACCGGGACCCTGGACAGTACTCAGTAATACTATCATTACTCTTCCCCTTGTCTGTCACCCAAAAGGAAAGGCAGATTGCTTAACAAATGCCTCTTGCCTCCTGTCACATCATAAGATGAGGGAGGGGTTGGCTAGTATTTGTCCACATAATTCCTTTAAATTCAAAATTATTCATCAGGCAGTTGCCGTATTTAGCATGACATGTATAGATGAAGGGGAAGATACAATGAAGAGGCTCACAGTTTGACAAGTAATGAAAAGAACTTTACTAAAGTACTCAGGTCTTCCCATGTTTAGAAAGCCCCTCAATTCATTAAGGCACAGCAGGTTTGGGGTCATCTACAAAGAAAGGCTGACAACTGAGTTAATACTAGAGCAAATTTAAAAGGCTCCCTCTGACACCCCAAATCAACTTTGTCTAAGATGCTTAGATAATTGAAGGTTGACATATATAAACAAAGAATGTCCTAATAATTTTTCAACTATGCAGAGACACTTCAAGCAAGGAAGTTCCAATTAGGTCAGGATAATCACAGCTTCAGGAAACTATAATATAGGTGTCCCTAAAATCAAACCAAACCCACCTCAAGTCCTCTGCTCCCAAGGCTTTTCCTAGTAAGTGCATCCTTACTCTCCTCCCTAAAGACAAGTCGTGATATATAGATGCTTCCACCTCCTTTGTTTATAGCATCCTTTCATTCCTCCATCTATTGAAAAAGGGAACCATATACTTCTCCATTAGTGGCAGTGTAATGTCCCTGCACAATCTGCAGGGATCAAGGAGAAAAAACACTATCCATAAGCAGAGGACAAACTGAGAGAGTAGAAACACCGAGGAAAAGCAACTGCCTGACTACAATGGCTGAGGGGACATGACAGAGGAGAGACTGTAAACGAACACTCTAATGCAAATACTAACAACATGGCAATGGGTTCGAATCAAGAACACATGTGATACCAGTGGAATCACGCGTCGGCCACGGGGGGTGGGAGGGAGGAAAAGAAAATGATCTTTGTCTTTAATGAAAAATGCATGGAAATGATCAAATAAAATACTATTAAAAAAATAAAATAAAATAAAATGAGATTAGTTTACCATTCAAAAAAAAGAAAAAAGAAAGAAAAAGGGAACCATAGGACCCTTTCTTTCCTCTGCTAAACAGTCTGCAAAATCTGCCCTAATTAGTGAAGTATGGCCTGTTGCTGAGAGAGGATTTGGAGACTCTCAGCAATACCTGTGAGGTTCCTAGCTATAGGATCTCATGTGTCTTATCTTTCTTTAGGATGTAGACACAGCCTTTCTGATGAAAGCTGACCTGGAGACCAATGTTGAAGCTCTGGTTCAGGAGGTCAACTTTCTGAGAAACTTGTATGAGGAGGTAAATGAACCCATGCTATGGTAATATATGGACGGGGTGTGATTTTGGCTTCTAGCCCAAGAGTTCTTAAGCTGGGAGTATTGATAGATATTGGGAAATCTCTGAACTTGTGTGGGGAAAAAGTCATGTCTCTTTTCACTAACTTTCGGTTTCCTTTGTAATTCTGTTTATTTTATTTTATTCATTGAAAATATGATTTTGAGAATGGATCCTTAAATGTCATCAGATTGCCAAAGAGGTCCATGATACCAAAAATGGCGAAGAACCCCTACTGTAGCCATTGAGGACATTGCCATGCAAAGAGTTCTAAAGTTGTGGCTATTGGGCAGGAAGCCTCCTAGAAAAAGAATCTTCTTGAGTTCTCTCAGCTTCAATATTGGTTTCAACCAGAGGACAGGGGTTCTCTGAGTATCTGGCCTTGTGTTTTCTGCTCTTTAAGTATAAGCAATGATGATGCTTATTTGTGAAGAAGGGAGGCAGTGACTCAATAAGAAAATATATGAAAAGACAACAAAATATGGTCATTTCGTAATTAAATCATTTTGGAAAACATCATTTCTGGTCTTGTCCAAAGTTGCTTCTCTTCCTTTATCCCAACTCCCTGCCATGAAGATCTCATTGATTTTCCAATTCTGTTCCCCATTTGTTCAGGAAATCTGCCTGCTCCAGTCTCAGATCTCTGAGACATCAGTCATTGTGAAGATGGACAACAGCCGGGCTTTGGACGTGGAAGGCATCATTGCTGAGATTAAGGCTCAATATGATGACATTGCCAGTCGGAGCAAGGCTGAGGCGGAAGCCTGGTACCAATGCCGAGTAAGGAAAACCAGAAAGTCCTCTGTCTTCTGTGAGAGGAAGGATGCAGGGAATAGGTGTCTCCCCTAAAAAAAACTGCAGACAGCTAACTGATGAAGTGCCAATGAAGTGACAGGGTGCTCAGCAAATTAAATTCCAGATAGTGTTGTTTTTGGCTGCTAGAGGACAGAGTCCCAGCTAAGGGATGTGGGAGGGAGATTGTTCTAACAGACCAGACCCATCATCAAGGAGCAGAGGGTGCCCAGGCTTTATTTACCCTAAGACTCATTGGAAGTTCCCAGTCCAGGTCTAGCTTTTAAGTTGCCCTCAATAAATACCATTTGGCAATGATAGTGATGCTAGAGGGCTACTTACTGGGCGTGAGAGAGACTGGAAGAATGGAAGAGTTACTAATGGCCAAGCAGAAATAATGATTAATGTGGCTACTAATTTGTGCAATCAGGCAATTAGAGGGTAGGAGGTGAGATAAACATTTGCACAGTGACCTATAGAATATTGGAGGTGGAGGTCTAGACATTAAGAAATGTTTTAAAAGTCATCATCTCAATTATCTGTTCTATGGTTCATAGTAGCCTAAGTTTCATCTCAGCTTGACTCTTCCCTACTCCCTTGGGCTGTCCTTTGCCCAGGTATATTCAAGGGAGTACAAACTCATTTCTGTGATCATTCCCTCTTCATCTAAACAAAATTAAAAGGTAAATCTTCTCCCAGAAAAGGAACAACCACAATAACAAGAGTGAGTCCCAGAACCAGAAAGAAATGAGCTTTAGGATTATTTGGTATGAAGAGCCAAAAATTCAAATCAGTTAATGTGAATTTAGAGAACTCCTTCCTACCAAAGTCATGATTTGGAAATTAGATCCAGAAAACAAAGATATTTTTAATCAGCCAGAAGTTAAAGTAATTCTTTCTTAAAATCTGTTTGTTTTGAGTTTCTTTCTATAAAAGGATTAATATGAAAACATATTTTGCATGATTACACATGTAAAATCGATATCAGATTGCTTACCATTTCACCAGTGAGGGGGAGGAAAGGAGAGAATTCAAGACTCAAAAATTCTTTTAAAATGTTGGAAACTATTTTTGCATGTAATTGGAGAAAATTAAGTTAAATTTTTAAAAATTAAAGCAAGAGCTGTAGAGTTTTTTTTTTATTATTTTTGAATGAAAGAATCTGAGCAGAGCTAGTCTAATTCTGGCTACTAGTCTTCAAGTCAGTTGGTCTTATTGGAATCTGAGCATACTGACGGTGAAGCCCTATCCTGTGCCCGTGCTTCCCACCCTCCTTCAAGGAAGGAAAATGAGGGTGGTGGTAGTCAGCAAGAAAAGATTCTCTTGGCAAAAGTTCAGTCTGATGGAGCTGGGACAGGACCCAGATTGACAGAGACAGGACCCAGATAGAGTCAAGGGCAGGTAGAGATCAATGTACAGAACTCTGGATGTTAGGAAGGAACACAACTGGAATTAACCCAATTGGAACTTCTTCTGTACTAGTATGAAGAGCTAAGACTGACAGCTGGAAACCACTGTGACAGCCTGAGGAACAGTAAGAATGAGATCCTGGAAATGAATCGACTAATCCAAAGACTACAGCAAGAAATTGAGAATGCTAAAGCCCAGGTGAGGCTCTGGGGAGATACCAGGAGCTCTGGCTCTAAACTGTTCGCTGAAGGCAAGAGTATTCTGGCAAATATTTAGCTATCTCTCCATGGGGAAAAAAGGATAGGCTAAACTTAATTAATTAATTAAACTAATCTCTATTACAAACATTTTCTTAAATCTAGATAGCAAAACAATAAATCAAGCCCTAATTTATGGCATTTGGTGATTTCCAATGTATAAACATTCACATCACAATGGAAATTTAACAATTGGCTCTTTCTAGTTGCCTGGAGCTGGTTTCAACACACGCTGGCAGTAGCTCTATTCTGAATTACTAGTCCATATGCTGGATCATTTATTCATTTAGGACCATTCTTGAAGGACTGTCACATAGAAGAATGGGTTGTTTCAGAAGGTGGAATTAGAATCAAAGAGTGAATTTTGCAAGAAGGTAGGTTTTGAGATTAATCTAAAAAGAGGTGCCAAACCAGAGCTGCACAAGAATGGAATATGCTGTCATGGAAATTATTTCCCCATTACCAGAACTATTCAAGCAGAGTCTGGAAGTTTATCAGTTAAGGTTGCTATAAAGGGGTTTCTCACATTAGATGGGAGGATGGACTAGATGGCCTTCAACTCTAAGAGTCTTTGATCTTATGATTATAGGTCTGGTAGGGATTTTTCAACAAGTTGTGAAATCAACTTAACTCTCTTAAAATCCAGTGAAGCCAACCATTAGATATGCATCAATTTGCTCCAAAGCACTATCCTACTGTTTAAAAGGAAATCTGTGCTTGGAATGGGTTAAAGAGAAGTAATTCTAAATTCCTCAAAGAAAGAAAATATGGTTGCCATTTTCTGTCTATGGTCTGGAAAACCCAGTTCATTCTTTCTTTCCTTAAAAAAAAAAACTCTTACCCTTCATCTTGGAATCAATATTGTGTACTGATTCCAAGGCAGAAGAGCAGGGCTAGGCAATGTGGATTAGGTGACTTGCTCAGGGTCACACAGCTAGGAAGTGTCTAAGGTCAGATTTGAATCCAGGACTTCCCATCTATAGGCCTGGCTCTCAATCCACCCAACTGCTGCTCCCTCCCACCCTAGTTCATTCTTATTAGTGATGTTGGTGATCCCTGGTGATCCTCAACAATCCTTCTCTGTGTCTTACTTTAGCGCTGCAGACTTGAAAGTGCCATAGCTGAGGCTGAGCAGCAGGGAGAATCTGCCCTCAATGATGCCAAGTGCAAGCTGGCAGGGCTGGAGGAAGCCTTGCAGAAGGCCAAGCAGGACATGGCATGTCTGCTGAAGGAGTACCAACAGGTGATGAATTCCAAGTTGGGGCTGGACATCGAGATCGCTACCTACAGGAGGCTGCTAGAGGGAGAGGAACATAGGTGAGCAGAATGATTAGCAGTTAAAAGACCATCAATCAGTTAAAGACTCACCTTGTGGATTTTCCAGGATTTTTGTTTCTGGTTCTCTTTCCTATTGCCCATCTATTTTAGCCCTTTCCATAAGCAGTTAACGTTGGATTATTTATTCTAGCCAAGGATAACAGTGGCCAAAAAAAGCCTACAAAGGAAGTTATTCCAAACCAATTTCTTTGGTTCCTTCTAGTCTGGGGTGCAGGGGGTGGGGGTGGGGTGGGGAGGGAACACAAACATATCAGATCATAATGTTTTTACGTTCTTCATCCTCTTCCATTGTGATACTCCAATGTCTCTTCTTCCTTCCCTTTCTCCATTATTCCCAGGTTATGTGAAGGTGTAGGACCTGTGAATATATGTAAGTAGACAAGTGTCCCAGATAGTTATGGGATCTGGTGGAGTGGGGATGTTGGCTATTGTCCAGGAAGTATTGGTCCATTTCTGGTCTTTGTCCATCCAAGTAGTCAGCCCCATGTTCTAGTGCCTCCTGGGGATGGAGTCTTTTCCTAAGTCCAAGGGAGAGAATACTGAGGAAGAAAAAGCATTGTCCCTGACTTCAGGACTCATCTATTCTGGCAAAAGAGCTAAGATGCAGGCAGCAATGGGCAGAGACTTAAAGGAGATTAGGATTAGGAGCCCATTTCTCAGAGCTCTGAACTTTGATCCTGAAGGAATGGAAAGAGATCAGAGGAAGTAGAGCCAGTGAGTCTAATCTATAGGATAGGAATGTGAAGGAAAGTTTGGAAGGGGAAGAGAGTCCGAGCTAGAGAGAGATGGAAGGAGATTGTTCCAGGTTGGGGAAATGATCTTCTTCCAAGCCTAAGAGGCAGAAAGAGGTGTGGGTGATGGATGGGAGCAGATTTACTTGACTAGAGCGCCAGGTAACGTTACAGAATGGAGTCTGGGGATTTGCAGTTCTAACTGCAGTGTTTGATTTGACATGGGAGTTCACTAGAACTATGTCCTGGATAAATATTTTCCCTCCTTCCTCTTTTTTTCTTTCTTACAGCTGTCAGCAGTTCTAAAGGTGCCATCTTGTATGAACCCTGCATGGTGAGCACACCCATGCTAAGTGGCATTCGGAGCAGTGGGGGCTGCAGCTCAGGCAGCGTTGTGGTGGGCACTGGGGACCTCTATGTTCCCTGTGCCCCTCAGGGTGGGTTCAGTTGTGGGAGCGGCCGGGGCTCAAGCATCAAGCTTGTGTCTGGTGGCTCTTCTGGCCACAAATGCTAACATCCACTGACCTGGTTAGGGAATCTGCTGGGTCCTCTCAGTCCTGGATTCCCAATCAGCTTCCAGCATAATTACAAGCTCCAAACTTTCTGCATTGACTGTGTGTTTTTTTAATGTTTCTTTTGTTTTTCAATGAACAACCATTCATTTTCTCTTTCTCCCCTCCCCTCCCTACCACAAAAATGTAAAAACAAAAACACCCCCCCAACAAACATGCATAGTCAAGCAAAACCAATTTCAACACTGTCTATGTTAAAAATAGAGGTTTTGTTCTACCTCTTCAGTGCATCCTTTCAATCAAGAGGCAGGCAGTATGCTCCAGCATTGGTTCTCTGGAGTCATACTTGGTCATTTTTCCACCAGAATTCTTTAATCTTTCAGTCATTTTTCTTTACAATGTAATTGTTTTCATTTGATTGTTTTAGTCCCATCTCCTATTGGTGACCCCCATTTAGGTGTTTCTTGGCAGGGATACTGAAGTAATTTGCCATTTCCTTCTCCAGCCCATTTTTACAGATGAGGAAACTGAGGCAAACAGGGTTAAGTGACTTTCCGAGGGTCACACAGCTAGTGTTTGGGACCAGATTTGAATTCAAGAAGATGAGACTTCTTGACTCTAGGCCAGGCACTTTATCCACTTTGCCACCTGTGATTACTGTTTTATACATTATGCTCCTGATTCTACTTCCCTCGTTTTATGTTAGTTGATAGAAATCCTCCCACGTTTCTCTGGAATCAACCTTTTCATAACATTTTTGGTGGCACAATAGGGTATTTTATTTAAAAATACTCTTCAATTTTCCATGAAATGATGCACATATCTGACCTGCCCTGTGCTAGATATTGTTGTATGAGTGGGGACAGGGGTAGAGAAGAGGGCCGACAAGATTTGAGGACGTTAACGCACAGACCTCAACCTCAAGGAGCTGATAATGTACCCAGGCCGCTGGCAAGGTAAACAAAGGATGCTCTAAAATAGCAGACAGCCTTCCCCAATCTTTTCACAAAACAGACCATTGCACAAAACACTGAATCATCCATTTTGCTCAGTTCTTTGTCTGGACAAGGATTTATTCTCAACCCATCCTTCTACAATCAGGGGGCTTCCCAATGCTTTATCTCTCAGCAAGCCTGGGGAAAGCAAGTTAATTTTAATAGCTACCTAAACAAGAATTGGGAATTGGGTTCAAGGGGGGCATCAGGAAATGGAAAGGGCTTTGGGACTATTTTCTCCCTTCTGCTGGTTTAGACAACTGAAAGTTGACTCTATAGAACGTTTTTGGCTTTGCTGAAGTTTTACCTGACACCTTCTTTTATTCCCATGTCTGTAGTCTAATGGTGATGGGGACTGAGGCTGGCAGGAAAAGCTTGGAGAAGCCTGGCTAACATTGACCAAATAGTTACTATGGGTCTGTAGTCAGAGAAACTAGAGCAGCCCCACCCCGCCCCCCGGAAATTACACTTGATCCTCGTTCCATCCTCCCTACTTCCTCTCTGCCTACTGTGTGCCTCTTTCCTGCCCCCTCTCCTCAGACACCCTGCCCCTGGTTCTATAATATTTATGCTGCTTGATTGGAATCCCCTGGTCGGCTCATTTAGAGCCCTAGAGGGTGCTCATGAGCAAGAGCTCTGCTTCTAGTAGTTACCTGCATAGCCAGTATCTCTGGATCCCAGGTTCCTCTGCAAAGGTGCTCAGACCCAAGACACAGAAAAGTCACTAAAAAATCAAAGAATCTGAAGATCAGTATCATTGGGAAACTTTTTTGTGATGGATGAAGGGTGAGGTGGTGGGGCAACTAGGTGGCTCAGTGGATTGAGAGCCAGAACTGGAGATAGGAGGTCATGAGTTCCAATCTGGAATCAGATTCCACCTAGCTGTGTAATCCTGGACAAGTCACTTAACCCCCATTGCTTAAGCCTTACTGCTCTTCTGCCTTAGAACCAATCCACAATATTTATGTTAAGATACAAGGTTGGGGTTAAAAAAATGTGTGAAGGACTCTAAAAGATGAATAAATCCTCTGAAACGTGATATGTAGGAGGTGCCAGATGGGACACTGATAGGAGTCCTTTGGTCGGAAAGGGGATCCGATAAAGGTCCATTAATTTCATCCAGTGAGCGGAAAGACTTTAGACCAGGAGATTCCTGGTCAGTTATGGGAAATATTGAGCAATCTATGCACGACTTTTATAACACGTATAAATAACAACATTCCAGTTATTGCAATTCCTGGACATGTGCCACATAAACTTCTACGGACTGATATTTGGGTGAAGAAAATCCTTATGAAGGCAAACACCTAGTGAGTACCATGGCCACGCCTGGGAGCTGTCCAGCCACCAGGTCCTCAGCTTTTCCTTATTCCCCATTTTTTTTTTGATGGGACTGAAGTATTCTGCCCTGGGGGAAAGAAGTAGAGAAGCTAGAATGTGCAAAGAGAGTTCATCCCAGCGTCTTCTCTGTTATATGTTCCTAGGCAGCCAGCTGGTGAAGTGAATAGTGCTGGACCTGGAGTTGGAAGACCTCAGTTCAAATGCAACTTCAGACACTCATTACTTGTGTAGACCATTTAACTTCTATTTTCCTCAACTATAAGATGTGGATAGTAATAGCACCTATCTCTCAGGGTAGATGAAATAGTATTTGTAAAGTGCCTATTGCATCATGGGTAGTTATGTAGGAGCAGCGAGGTAGTGTAGTGGATTGGTCCTAGAGTCAGGAAGACATCTTCCTGAGTTCAAATCTAGCTTCAGACACTTCCTAGGTGTGTAACCCTGTGCAAGTCACTTAACTCTGTTTGCCTGCATTTCTTCATCTGTAAAGGGATCTGGAGAAGGAAATGGCAATTCATTCTAGTCTATTTACCCAGAAAACTCCAAAAGGGATCATGAAGAGTCAGACACAACTGAAAATGATTGAGCAACAATTACAAAATATTTCTTTCCCTTCCATCTGGTGAAGGACACAGTGGGGGTAGGATCCCATGTTGAATCTATAGCAGTTTCCCTATAATGATCAGGATTCCTTTTTCTGAGCTTCATATAGTGGGTAGAGCCCTGGATTTAGAATCAGGGAGATCAGGATTCAAATCCTACCAATTTCCCAGCTGTGTGACTTTGGGGAAATCACTTACCTTCACCTCCCCATCTGTAAAAGGAAGGTGTAGGACCTAAATCTATATTCCTTTGATCCCTATGTGCCTCAATGAGTCACAGAGTTAGAAGGGTTTGGAAAATCATCTGATCCAACCTATGCATTGAACAGGTGAGGAAACAGAGACAGAGAATTAAAGCAATGTGCCTGAGGTTGCACAGCTAAAAAGAAGCTGAGCTCAAATAGAAGCTTAAGTGTTTGGACTCCAACTTCAGAGCTCTTTTCCCTATGTCAATTGCTGTCTGACACAGAATTACCTCATCTCATCAGGCGGCTATCATTCACCCAACACAGACCTTGGCCCATTAATCAGAATCACAAGGTCGGGATAATAGCCAATGCTGTCTGATTGAGGATCATGGGCATAGACCAATTCCAAGTCTGGACTCTGGAGCCAATAAGTCCGGGAATTCAAAGAAAAGTTTAAAAAATGGTCCTTGGAGTCAGCTAGGTGGCTCAGTAGATAGAGAATAAGACCTGGAAACTGGAGGTCCTGGGTTCAAATTTGGATCTAGAAATTTGCTAGCTGTATGGCCCTGGAAGTCACTTAAATGCAATTGCTTAGCCCTTACTGCTCTTCTTCCTCAGAACCAATACTTAGTACCCATTCTAAGGCAGAAGATAAAGGTTGAAAAAAAATTTTAATGGTCCTTGTCGTCAAAGAGTTCACATTCTAATGGGGTGGACAACATGCAAACAACTCTGAACATACAAGATACAGTCATCCCTCATTGTATCATGGTTCCCTTATCATGGCTTCCCTGTATCTTGGGTTTGTAAAAAAAAAATCTAATTCTGTATCATGGAGTTTTTGCTAAATCATGGGATGAACGCCATTCCACTACCACTTGCACAAGTCTGCCAACGTGAGATTGGCTGATTGAATGAAAGGTGACCAACCACAGTGCTGTGTTCTGTATCCTGGGTGCTGATTGGCTCAGTGTTTATAAGACTGTGGGAAAGGCTAATAAGAGTGTGGAAAAGGTTTATAAGAGAGTGAGAAGGGTTTATAAAACCTAAAATATATGTAAATAATAAAATGAATATAACAGCGCTACTTCATGAATTTTCACCTATCACGGGGGCCTCTGGAAAGTAACTCCTGCGATAGGTGAGGGATCACTATCCATACATAGAGTGCCAAGTTGACAGTGTTCAATGAGCATCTTCTATATACCAGGCACTGTGCTAAGTCCTAAGTATATAAAAAAGAGCAAAAATATCGTCCTTGCCCTCATGGAACTTACATCCTAAAAAGACAACATGCAAAAACTCTGCACCTACATACTATGGCAAGTCAACAGGCATTTATGAAGTGTTCACTCTGTTCTAGGCATTGTGCTAAGTACTGGGGATACAAAAATGACAAAAACATGATCTCTGCCTTCATGGAGCTCACATCTTAATGGGGGAAACAACAAACAGGAAAAATGAACATACAAGAAATACAGGGTAAATGGAAGGTCATTTCAGAGGCAAAGCACAAGCAGGAGAACAACCTCTTACAGAAGGTGGGGACTTGAATTGTCTTGAAGGAAGCAGGGGAAGCAAGTGAGGAAGGAGAACATTCCAGGCAATTGCCCTTCCTCTGTGCTTCTGGACCCCAATCACATGTAAAAAGTCACCAGGGCCAAGCCAGAGGAAATAAATCCATGCTAGGGTTCACATTCATCTCTTTCCTGGAGTCTGCCTGATAACTAGGAGAAATTCCCTACTGACGCTTTGTTGGCACAGCTGTGGAATGAATGCAGATAGATGGGCATGCTGTCCCTATTCTTGGAGCTCATACGATCTCCCAGCATTGGAAACCTTAAACTAAGTGGGCAAGCTCCTCCAGAAGTCAGGACACCCTTGGTTTCAATCCTACCTCTGAAACTTATTATCCATAAGAACTTGGACAAGTCATTTAATCTCTGTGGGCTTCCTAGTTTAATCTGTAAAATGGGAGTGATCCTTGCTATATTCATTTCAGGGGGTTGTGAGAAAAGTGTTCTGCCTGAGTCATCTTCTTTTGTCCCATTAAATTTCCTTGATGAGCTCATCTGATCCTCATAGGTTCAATTATCTCTCTGAGAATGACTCCCAAGTTTTTATGTCTAACCCCAAACCATCCCCTCCTGCAGAACTCTAGTCCAGTTTTGCCAAGTGCCTACTGAACATCGCCACCAAAGAGCCCCAACACAAATTCAGCACTTCCAAAATGAAGCTCTTGCCCCACGTGACCCAAATTTCATGATTATTTTGAGGGCACCCAGGCACCCAGGTTTTCCTCCTCAGAGTCATCCTGCTTCCATGATTACCATGTCCAAAAAGTAGTCATGTCTGTTCAGTTCTCTTCATTTAAAAGGCAGGAACATAGCACAGTGGACAGAATGCCATGCTTGGAGTCAGGAGGTCCTAGGTTCAAATCTGGTGTCAGAAATTTCCAAATTGTGTGTGACCCTGGTCAAGTCACTTAACTCCAATTGCCTAGCCCTTGCTGGTCTTCTGTCTTGACAGAAAATAAGGTGGTTTTTTAATGTCACCTCATTTCACATATTTTTGAAGGAAAGAATTTATGACCTAACAAGAGACAGAGAGTACTGTAAGATGTAAAATCGCACCTGGCCAAGATTAGAAAGGAAACAACAAACTGGAGGAATTTTTTTTTAACAAATGTCTCTGTTAAAAGTCTAACTTCTCAAATTTATAAACAATAAAGTCAAATTTATAAGAATACAAGCCATTCCTGTGACAGAGGCTGGCACGTAAGAAAAGTGCCAGGCTGAAGAGTGTGTGGATCTGATCACCTCGATGGGGGAGAGGCCCCAGGAGGATGGAATCTTGAGGAGAAGCAGGAAGTTCCCCTCTGAAGAGTAGTTGGTCTCTCAGTCTGGAGAAGTCGAAGTGAGAAGGTTGAATAAGACTTTCTCCTGAGGGTTACCTACTTTTTCCTGCTTGTGACTGGAAATCCTTCCCCCCAACATTTCCCAATTGAAAAAGACTATTGAAGAGAAACCTGAGAAAGGCATTTGAATCTCTGTCAGACTTTACCTCAGCTCCTGTTGCCCTGGGTCTGAACTGTGGCCAAGGGGCCAAACCCAGGGTTAGTCAACCCAACTTTCTCTCAGGGAGCCCAGGCTGTCAAAGCCAGAGTTCCCCCTCAAACTCGAGGAGGGAGGGAAAAGGGTTTTAGAGAGAGATGGGGACCCCCTTTTCCCATTTTCCTTTCCCGTTCTTTTTCCTGCCAGTTATTCCTTTGTATTACCCTGATTTAATTGACATTAAAGTAGTTCTCTTTTCCCCAAGCTGTGAATCAAGTGTGAGTGAACAGATCAAGGGAAGAGACATCTTCCTAAAAAGAAACCCTTTGGTCTTGAGTAGTGGAGGGGGACAAGAGGGACAAGAGCAAATCTGGGAGAGCAGCCATAGCTAAGGAGGGAAAGGTGAAGGGGGGAAATCTTCAAACCCCTTCTTCTCTCTCTGAGCCAACCCTAAACATCAGTTGTCTCTCCTAGATCCTGTTCCCTTTACCATCCCCAAACCTTTTTCTCTATTACATCTGCTCTCTCCCCTGAACCCTGCTTTGAGAAGGGAGGTCTCCACTTTTTTTCTATATATACATATACTGAAAGACTTCTCTCGATTTCATTCCCCAACTGACAAATAGTCAAAGGGATATGAACAATTATAATATGAAGAAATCAGAGCCATCAATAATCATTTGAAAACATGTTCTAAATCACATTTGATTAGAGAAATGCAAACTAAAACAACACTGAGGTACCACCTCACACCATGGATTGACCAGCATGACAGTAAAGAAAAGTGATAAATGTTGGAGGGGATGTGGCAAAACTGGGACACTAATGCATTGTTGGTTGAGTTGTGAACTGATCCAACCATTCTGGAGGGCAATTTGAAATTATACCCAAAAGGCTATAAAGTTGGATGTACCCTTTGATCTGGTAATATCACTACTCAGTATCCCAAAGAGATACAGGGGAAAAGGGGGGAAACAACCTACATGTACAAAAATATTTATAGCAACTTTTTCTTCATAGTGGCAAAACATTGGAAATTGAGGGATTGTCCATCAATTGGGGAATGACTGAACAAATTACATGATAGCAATAAAATATTATTATTGTACTATAAAAATGATAAGCCTAGAACGACCTCCAGGAAGTGATGCAGAGTGAGAGGAGCAGAACCAGGAGAACATTGTACACATTGTATACACTGTGGTATAATCGAACGTAATGGACTTCTCCATTAGTGACAGTGTAATGTCCCTGAACAATCTGCAGGGATCTAGGAGAGAAAACACTATTCATAAGCAGAGGACAAACTGTGGGAGTAGAAACACCGAGGAAAAGCAACTGCCTGACTACAGTGGTTGAGGGGACATGACAGAGGAGAGACTCTAAACGAACACTCTAATGCAAATATTAACAACATGGCAATGGGTTCAAATCAAGAAAACATGTAATGCCCAGTGGATTTATGCGTCGGTTATGGCGGGTGGGGGGAGGAAAAGAAAATGATCTTTGTCTTTAATGAATAATGCTTGGAAATGATCAAATAAAATATTATAAAATTTAAAAAAAATGATAAGCAAGATGATTTCAGAAAGAGCTGGAAAGATCTATGGGAACTGATACAGAGCAAAACAAGCAGAACTGGGAGAACGTTATATACAATAACAGCTATTATCTGTGAAAACTTGTCTACTCTCAGCAGTGCAATGATCTGGAACAATTCTGAAAGACTTATGAGAGGGAATGCTCTCCACCTCCAGAGAAAGAACTGTTGGAGTCCTCTTTCACATCAGTGTATTTTTGGTTTTATTTTGGGGTTTTGGTTATGTCTAACTTTGCTCTTGAAACAATGACCAATATGGAAGTGTGTTTTGCAAGACAATAAACATAACAATAAAAAATTAAAAAAACTTCTTTTATTCTGAACTTAATAATACCAAATAATGAGGGCATTTCTATGAACCTGCAGGAAAAAGGAAAGGGAATAAGTACCCTTTAAGCAACAATGTGCTAGGCATTGTGCTAAGTGCTTTACAATTATTATCTGTGGATCACTATTATTTTCATCTTGTTTTTCTCAATTAGGATGGGTCTAGTACTTGCACATGTCCTGAGACCAGGGACATCCTCAGGATGGCTATTTCTTAGGAAGGACATATGCCTTTAGGTATAACTTATCCCACCCTTCCCTTTCCCTCTTCTCCATTTGTTGTTGTTCAGTTGTTTTTAGTCATCTCTGATTCTTCATGATCCCATTTGGGATTTTCTTGGCAAAGATACTGGAGTTGTTTGCAGTTTCCTTCTCTAACTCATTTTATAGATGAAGAAACTGAGGCAAACAGGATTAAGTGGCTTGCCCAGGGTCATACAGCTAGTAGTGTCTGAGGATGGACGAGAATTCCTAACTCCTGGTCTGCTTCACTTAACTGTCCTTCCTTATTGACTAAGAGTTGAGATTTTAAGGAGACAAGGATGATAGATACCGTGCCCTGGTGTCGTCTTTGTAACTTTGTTTGGAGTGAGAGGAGTAAGAAGCAAAGCCATGTCTTCTCTGACTATCTCGCTTGTCCTTGGCAGATGGTACCCAAATCGTCTGACCTCTAGTCTAGTGAAGTTAATGAAGAATGTGGAAAAAATGAAGAGTAATCAGAGGTGAAACATGGAGGAAAGAACAGAGAACTGCTCTTATTCAGATCCTGAAAGCCTCCCCTCTATCATCTCTAGTCCCCCATCCATCTCCCCCAACTGCCTGTGTTTATACTTTTCTGATGTCTCTCTACATAGCTACTCTGTCCCCACCCAATTCTACTCCATAGTTATAGCTGCTCACTGCTGCCCCCTTTTTTACATACTCTTCCCCTCTCCCTAATTGCTCTTGGTCCCACATTTCTTTATTCCCCTTCTCCTCAAGACTTCATAAAATCACAGAACATCAGGACTTGAACTAGTCCAATTATTTCATTTTATGGACAAGGAAACTAGAGGGCAGAGAGGTGAGTTAACTTGCCCTAGGTCACGCAGCAAGAGGAGCAGAAGCAAAATAAGAGGCTGCCAGATCCAGGGCTCTTCTAACTGTACCTACTTGATCCCAATTCTTTCCAGTCTTCTCCCCTCTGGAGGCACAGAGAATATGGGCACGTTTCAGAGACATGTTATAAAGGTGGGAAAAGCTGCAATATTTTCTCTGTAGGTGGGAGTGGGGTAAGAGAGGGAGAACAAGAAGAGAAAATGTAGAAAAAGGAGATCTAAAGAGTGGTAGAATAGCCATTTTCAAGTCTATGGAAAATGACCAGACAGTGGAAGCTGACTAGGTTCTTTTCAATTGAGCAAATACTGGTCAAATACTGATTACTTATACAATTACTAGGCTAGGTATCAAAGATAAAAAGAAAATCTTAAAACCATTCCTATCCTTGAGGAGTTTACAGCCCACTGAAGCAATATCACGTGCATTTGAATAAATAAATCTACCTTCTACGTTTATAACATGGCCTCTGTTGGCCACTTCCAGGTGCATCACACTCAAGGGGGCATATTGATCTCCAATTCACACTTCACAAATGAGTACAAATTGAATTCTAATTTTTATTTTATTTTTCTTGCTTTTTTGCAACATGGTTAATATGGAAATACTTTGCCTGATTTGACACATATATACTTAATGTCCTATTGTCTTCTTTCTTTCTGGTTTAAGTTTGTTTATTTGTTCATTACATTGAAATGCCCCCCCTCCTCTCTTCCCACTAGAGAATCATCATTTGAGAAAAAGATAAATGAATAAAATGATATGTTACTTATTTCTACCTAGAGGGGAAGAAAATTTGGGAACTCAAAAATTATTGTTAAAAGAATATAAATAGTTAATGATAAAAATTCAAAAGGAATAAGTAACAGAATGTTAAATTAGTCAATTATTAACTCATTAGCATTATAATAGCAGCTAACATTTATACAATACTTGCTATATGTGAGGCCCTTTGTTAAGTGCTTTACAAATATTATTTCATTTGATCCTCACAACTACTCTGGGAGGGAGATGCGAACATTGTCCCCACTTTACTGAAAACTGAGGCAAACAGAGGTTGTGACTTGCCCAGGGTCACCCAGGCAATATCTGAGCTTATTTTGAACTTGGGCTCTCATAACTTCAGATCCAGCACCACCTAGCTGCAAGTACCATGTGTGAGTACCAATGGGCCAAATATTGTGCTAGGCACTGGGGATACAAATACAAAAATAATAATAATAATAATAATAATAATAATAATAATAATAATAACTCCCATGCAGGGAGCTTAAATTCTATTTGAGGAGACAAGTACCCATATAAGTATATAGAGGAACAATATCAAGGGAACAAATACAAGTTAGTTAAATTCAAGGAGGTTAAAGTGGGAGGTCACTAACTACTGGGTAGGGCAGTCAGGAAAAGCTTTATGGAGAAGGTGGTGCTTAAAGCTGAATTCGAGGGAGTCTGTGAAGCAGAAGTCAGGAGGAAGTACATTCTGGGCATGCTGTACAGCCTGTACAAAGGCAAGGCAATAGGAGATGGAGTATCAGGTGTGAGGAACAGAGAGCTGACCAGTTTGGCTTGACTGCCAAGTCAAGCATCCAACCCTCTTCATACTCAACTCAACTAAAATGCCCACGTAGGACTCCCAGGAAATGTTCTTAGATCCTGATTAGTCACTCTAGACCCCTCCTACCAGTTCCACAACATTGTAGAAGAAGCTTTTCATCAAGTCACACATGACAAGATGTCTGCTTAGTGCCTGCAACAGCAGAATTGAGTGTACTGGATTTTCAGTAGGGGGCTAGCACGGTAACCAGGGAGCCTCCCAGACAGGATCTTTGCTTTCCTATCACACTGACCAAGCAAATAGGACTTTAGGAGCAGATCCGCTGGCACTTCTTCCCCATTTCCCTTTAGCTTCTTTCTCAAGGTGAACTGCCAAGCATTCACACTTTACTTCAGAGAGTACAACTTCAGTGGGCTGGCCACATTTGTATGTCAAATGGACATTTGCTTAAAAGAATGTTTTATAGAGAACTCACGCAAGACAAGCTGCCCATACGGAGGTCAGAAGAAGTGATACAAAGATACTCTCAAGGTCTCTTTTAAGAATTTTGGTATTGATTCTGAGACATGGGAGCCACTGGCACAGGACCATCCCAGATGTGTGTGATCCTGGGCAAGTCACTTAAATCCTGTTAGCCTTGGTTTCCTCATATGTAAAATGAGCTGGAGAAGAAAATGGCAAACCATTCCAAGTTTCTTCACCAAAAAAAAAAAATCCAAATAGTGTCCTGAAGAGCTGGACCCAACTAAAAAACAAAGGGAAGATAAGGGGTTAATGGTAAAGAGGGAGAACATTCCAGACATGGGAGATGGATGCTACAAAGGCACAGAGATGGGAAGCTATTCATGTACGTGTGGGCAAGTCACCCAACAACCTCTCTCTCTGCCTTCGTTTCTTTATCAGTAAAATAGAGATATTAATAATACTTAGCTCTCAGGGTTGCTGTAAGGATTAAATGAGCACTTAGCACTTATATATGTGTGTGTGTGTGTGTGTGTGTGTGTGTGTGTGTGTGTGTGTGTGTGTGTGTATAGTATAGTATAGTGGTAGTCTCTCGGTGACCGAGAATGACTATTGTCTTTGTGCGTTATCATCTTGATGTACCCTCATGTGGCTTTGGAGTCCAAAGGCTGAGGCGCACAGTTTGGGGCACATGGGGCATGGGACGCCAGTTGTTACGGGAGGTGCGGTTGTGGCCTGGTGTCGGTGTTCACGCGCAGCGGCAAGACGTCGACGTCGCTCATCTTCAAAGGTGGCGGCGGCATGGTGAATGTGGGTTCGCCAGCTGCTTCTGTCAGAGGCAGCGAGTTCTAGTTGCTTTGGTGTCATGCCAGCCCACTTCAAGTTGGACTTTAGCTGATCCTTGAATCTTTTCTTTGGTCGGCCTTGTTTCCTGAGTCCAGCTGACAGCTCACCATAGAATACCTGTCTTGGTATTCGCTGTGGGTCCATGCGGATGACGTGTCCAGACCATCGTAGCTGGGTATTGAGGACCAGGACTTCGATGCTGGTGGAGTTGGCTCTGTCGAGGACTTCCTGGTTGGTGATTCGGTCCTGCCATCGGATCCTCATGATTGACTGGAGGGAGCGTTGGTGGAATTGCTCCAGCTGTTTCATGTGCTTCCGGTACAGTGTCCATGTCTCACAACCGTACAGGAGCTAGCTGAGGACCACTGCGTTGTACACTTTGAGCTTCGTCACAGTGTTTACACCGCTGTGTTGGAGGACTTTGCAGCGCAGCCACCCGAGTGCCTGGCTGGCCTTTTGGATCCTGGCATTCATCTCGTGGTCTAGGGACCCGTCGTTGGCGATGGTGCTGCCCAGGTACTTGAAAGTGTTGACGTTAGGAAGCTGCGTGCCATCGATTGTAATGCACGGCTGGTTCATTGGCCTCCCTGGTGCAGGTTGGAACAGCACCTCTGTTTTGCTGAGGCTGATAGTCAGGCCAAACAGTTTTGTTGCAGTGGAGAACCTGTCCACAATGGTTTGGAGATGATTTTCTTGGTGGGCCATGAGAGCACAGTCATCTGCAAAGAGAGCTTTCAGGATGAGTCTCTCTGTTGTCTTTGTTTTTGCAGTCAGGCGGCGAAGGTCGAATAGTGAGCCATCCAGTCAGTATTTGATGTAGATGCCCAGGTCTAGATCCATTGCAGCATGTTGTAATACTTGGGTGAAAAATAGGTTGAATAGTACCAGAGCGAGGACACAGCCTTGTTTCACGCCATTGGAGATGTGGAAGCGATCGGAAGTCTCTCCACCAGATAGGACTTCCCCTGTCATGTCGACATGAAAGAGCTGGATCAGTTTGACAAATTTTGCTGGGCAACCGAGCTTGCTGAGGATCACCCACAATGCATCCCTGTTCACTGTGTCGAACGCCTTTGTCAGGTCTATGAAGACAATGTAGAGACTCGGGTTCTGCTCAAGGCATTTTTCCTGCATTTGCCTCACTGTGAAGACCATGTCGATGGTGCTGCGATCTGGTCGGAAGCCACATTGTGATTCAGGCAGGTTCTGCTCTGAAACAGATGACAGGAGTCTGTTGAGTATAACACGGGCGAGGATCTTTCCAGCAGTGGAGAGTAGTGAGATGCCTCTGTAGTTGTCACAGGCTGCTCGTGAGCCTTTGTTCTTGTATAGGGCTACGATGGAGGCATCTCTGAGTTCTGGGGGCATGTCTTCCTCTTCCCATATGCTGGTCAGCACTATGTGGAATGCCTGGAGGCCTTGTACACCTCGGTTGGGATCCCATCTTTACCGGGTGCCTTGCCTGCACTCATTTGTTTAATGGCTTTTTGGACTTCCTCTATTGAAGGAGGGATGTCAAGTTGTTCAATGGAGTGGTTTTGGGGGATCTGGTCAAGGGCGCTTTGGTTGACTGAAGAAGGTTGGTTGAGAATCTGACTGAAGTGTTCTTTCCACCTGTTGCTGATGCCTTTTTTATCTTTTATGAGAGTGTCACCGTCAGAGGATAGCAAGGGAGTAGTGGTGGGTTTTAATGGCCCATAGACAGTCTTGAGGGCACTGAAAAATTGTTTGTAGTTTTTCATATCAGCAAACCTATGGATTTCTTCTGCATTTTTTTCCCACCATTGGTCTTGCATCTTCCTGATCTCATGCTGCGCCGTGGCTTGGAGAGACTTGAATCTGTCCTTTTTAGGAGCAGATTTTGGGTTATTTTGCCACTCCATAAAGGCTTTGTTCTTCTTTCTCAATAGGTCTTCAATAGCAGTGTTGTTCTCATCAAACCAGTCCTGGTGGTTGCGTTGTTTTGGGCCTAGGTCTGCCTTTGATGTTTCCTTCACTGTGTCTCTGAACTGGTTCCATTTCTCGGTTGAGCTTCCAGTGAGTGGTCCCTTGGCAAACAGCTTGTTGTCCAGGCAGGACTGGAATGTTTGCAAGTAAGATGGATCTCTAAGAGGACTCACTTTGTAAAATGCGCGAACTGTCTGGGCGCGTTTTGGATGGTGAGGCGCAATGCGCATTTGAAGAGTCGCTCTAACCAATCGGTGGTCTGTCCAGCATTCAGCTCCTCTCATGGCTCTGGTGATCTTTACATCCTGGATGTCTCGCCGGTGTACAATGATGTAGTTAATGAGATGCCACTGTTTTGATCTTGGGTGCATCCACGTTGTTTTATATTTGTTCGCCATTCTGAACACAGTGTTCGTGATGGTGAGTTCGAACTCTGAGCATTTGCTGAGTAGCAGTAGGCTGTTGTTGTTCATTTTGCCCACGCCATGTTTGCCAAGCACTCCTTTCCATCTTTCATGGTCCTGACCAACACGGGCATGAAGTCTCCCAGTAGTATCAGCTTGTCATTTGTGGGCACTGAGTGTAGGACGGCACTCAGGTCAGAGTAGAACTGCTCGATGGTCTCCTCTGTGCTGGTCAATGTTGGGGCATATGCGCTAATGATTGTGGCATACTGGTCTTTGCTGAGAGGCAAACAGATCTTCATGAGCCTCTTGCTGATGCCCCACAGGCAAGTCTGGCAGCTGTTTGAGCAAACTGGTCTTGATGGCCAGGCCAACACCGTGGATTCTGTCTTCATTTGTGGCTCTACCTTTCCAGAAGAAGGTGTATCCAGTGGTGGGTTCCCTGAGTGATCCCTCTTCTGGTAAGCGTGTTTCTCTTAAGGCTGCGATGTTGATGTTATATCGCGCCAGTTCTTTACCGATTAGAGCTGTTCTTCTCTCAGGTCTTGGGGTATTCTCTCTGTCAAGTAACGTCCTGATGTTCCATGCTCCTAGTAGGAGTTTCTTTGTATTTTGTTTCTTTTGATTTCAACCACTTAAAGGGGATGACCCGCCAGCTGCGGTGTGCTGACCGGGTGTTTGTAGGGCAGGCAATGTTTGGGACACCTTTTCTAGTCCCCTCCCTTGATTAGGGTGAGCAGTGCTGTCCTAGAGAGGGCTTCTCAGTTGCCCAGGATGCTGCCGAACGTCCCTGCTGCCCACAGGGGCAAATGACCACTGGTCTGTGGGCTGCCTACGTGCAGGATCGTGACTACAACTGCCAGTGGTCACCTTCACCTGTTGCGTCGCCACTCCCCCATCGCCACAGGTCTTGAAGAGGGTGGACGGGGTTAGGATAGATGAGTGTGCACAAAGATACTTGTGCGTGAAGGAGATTTAAGTGGAAAAGCCAATGCACAGTGACAGTTACGTCTTCAGAAGTAACCATTTCGTGTGTATATATATAGCTTATATATAGCACTTAGCATAATACCTGGCACATAGTAGGGGCTTAATAAATGCTTGTTTCTCAGCATCCCATTGGGTATTTCATCCCCTTCTCTCATCATCACTTCCAAGACCTCATGCCCATCAAGGCAACAAGGCACCTTCATTATGACTTTCTCATAGTGGGTTGATACCCAGACCTCAGTTTAATTCATTTAATTTATTTGATGGGAACTTGGGAAAGAACTTCCATTGTATCATCTTACTAAATAAGTCACTTCCTTAAGTGCAAGGAACAGCAAGTATGCCAGTATAACTAGATCAGAGAATGAGAAGAGAGCAAAGTGTAAGACTGGCAAAGTAGGAAGGAGACAGGTTCAATTTACTTTAACATGAAACCAAGGATTTGAGCCTTGAGATAATTGTCAGTACATTTCCCCAAGAGACTCATAGAATAGAGTCAGTTAGTTGTCTCCATGGATCTGGAAGGAGGAGGACCTGCGTTCAAATCGGGGCTCAGACACTTCCTAGCTGTATGACCCTGGACAAGTCACTTAACCCCCATTGCCTAGCCCTTACCATTTTTCTACCTCAGTGCACTTAACTTGTATCAATTCTAAGACAGATGGTACAGGTTTTTTAAAATAGAGAGGCTCATAGAATATGCACACACACACACATATACACACATTCTTTTGTAAATAAATTAAATATGTTGGATCTCCATCACCACTCAGGAAGAAAGGAGAAAATATTTTCTGTTTTGTGTTATTTCTATGACTGAGATGAAATTGAATGGGCATTTTGACAGGTAGGGCGCGGGAAGCTTCTCTTCTCTAAGTAACTTATAAAGAGAAGGGAGAAAAATGGAAGAACAGAGTGATACAGATACTAGGGTAAGGTCAAGGGCCAGCAGGGGAGAGAGGCAGGGTATGTAAGGAGTCACTAGAGGGGATCCCAAGTGGTAGGAAACAATGGAGAATAGAAGAATAGGAGGTGCTCTCCTACACACACATTCACACACACTCACTTTCTCTCTCTCTCTCTCTCTCTCTCTCTCTCTCTCTCTCTCTCTCTCTCTCTCTCTCTCTCTCTCACACACACACACACACACACACACACACACACACACTCCTCTCAAGTCTTTAAATGCAGGAGAGATTCTCAAGGGTCTGGGGATAGTCCCACTTGAGGGCCAAGCACTAAGGGCTGAATACCATACTATTTGGCTTCTTTCTTTTCCCAACTGGAGAGTACAAAGCTTCCTTCACAAACAAGACCAGACATACCACAACAAGTAAGCCTCACCAGATCGATTTTCATCTATTCAGCAGAAATGAGTGCCTTGTCAAATGAAAGGCATTTCTGCTATCGCAATTTTTCCACATCCTCCTCCTCAGCCACTTACATTAGGACTATCCCCAGCCAAGGGGAATCCAACCAACAAAAATTTCTATTTCCGCCTCCACCCTCCTCTACCTGCCTCCACCTTCCTCCACTTTCCTCCACCTTCTCTCTCCCTAGGGCCACTTCTCCATCTCTCCTTCTCTGTATGACCATTTCGCCATTGTTCCAAGAGCCCTAAGATAGCATCATGATGAACCAGCAGTCAATCGCTTGATGTTAATTCCTGTCAGCTGTTGGGGCTGGGTTCCTGCCATCAGATATCTGGGATTACAGGCTGACAACAGTCAGAAGAAACTGTCACAGCAGCAAAATCAGCACAGCATCCCCTCCTCCCTCCTGAAGCAGCAGAGGATTGTGTTATGCAAAGTTGGGAGAAATGATGTCTCAGACCTATAAACTATTGCTAGGGACAGCTCATCAGGAGGGGATTTGCTTGACTGGATCTCAATTATTCCTCCTCCCTCCTTCAAACTAGTAAAAGAAGCCAGGGTGGGACAACCTCACAAATGCTATAACAAACATGCAGAGATAATCCTTATAGAACAACAGGACAGTGGGTCCAGAACATGTAGGAGCCCAATTCATTGTAAAGAGAAGAAGAGTTTAGGGGGAGTGACTTATCAAAAAATGAGAGAATGGGGAAGGAGTAATGAGAGTATAGAGAGAAGGAAGGAAGGAAGGAAGGAAGGAAGGAAGGAAGGAAGGAAGGAAGGAAGGAAGGAAGGAAGGAAGGAAGGAAGGAAGGAAGGAAGGAAGGAAGGAAGGAAGGAAGGAAGGGAGAGAGGAAAGGAAGGGAGGGAAGGAGGAAGGGAAGAAAGGAGGAAAGAAGGAAGTATAGGAAGGGAGAAAAGAGGAAAGAAGGAAAAGAAGTTGAGTTCTCTGCATAGCCTCTGACTTTCTCACAGAGAATGTAGCTGAGGTATAGAAGCCTTTCCCCTCAGCAGCTGGGAGCCCAGTCTTCTAATCTCCCTCTACCAAAGTATAAATAATATAGATGCTTGTTAGGGTCCCGAGTATCCTAGGGGATCCATTACTACCACCACTCTATATTCCTCATTTTATCTGTTTATGCAGGAGAATTGGAATTAAATTCCCATGATTCCTTCAATGTCCAAGTTCTCTCATTTCTATAATTACATAGAGACTACAAGTCTAGGTTGCTGAATCCTTCCTCTCCCTATATTTTTTCCTAACTTTCTTTTTTTACCTTGCTCTTCTTTCTCATACCCATTCATTTTTTTATCTTCATTTCCCTCTTAATCACTTGTCCCTCTTTAGTTGATGTCTCTACATGAGAATAAATTCCTGGATCTGAATAATTTACAAAGAAAAACAACCACTTTACAGTGCCTGGCATATGTCCTCAATATATGAATGCTGAATTGAACTGATATCAACAAAAAGAATACTTTGCCTTCCTGTCAACAGAATATGGAGTAAAAAAAAAAAGTCAGCCATCAAAATGTTTATTTAACATGATGCTAAACATCTTTAAATTTGGAAACATCTGTATGATTAATTGAATATTCCACTTTCCATCCAGGTGTTTCTGGGCTTTTACCCTGCCCAGTCCAATCAATCCATTTCATTAATTCAGGATCCAAAAAGCTGTGATAGCATCAGGTGGGTAGAATGGAAGGGGGTAGGGAGGGGAAATAGGAGAGAAAGGGACGGAATAGTATGGTCCAGCTAGCTACATAGACTCAGGAACTTTATTGGTACCTATATCTCCATTTTGCTTTGTGCCATGTAGATTATCCTTGGGCAAGGTTCTTAAAAGAAATTCTTTTCCCAATTAGATTGTGAGTTCAGTAAGGATAGGCACCATATGATTTTTGGATCCCCAACAATATCCAGTATGATGACTTGCATATAGTAGGCATTTGCTGAATTATGAAAATGAATAACTATCTATGAAGCATCTCATATCAGGAAGGTGTCTACACTGATCTGAGTGACCTAGAATTTGTCAATAATCAAGCTCATTGACTCTATGGAGTCTACCAAAAAGGTTCATTGAGGCGAAATAAAGTCCATTTCCCCAGATTTCAACTATACGAAAGATCCTTTGGAAACATGAATGAATAATTGGCCTAACCCCTACAGTTGCATTAATGCAAAAGGTTATCACATAATTCTTCCCCTTTGGAGTTTATAGACTCAGCCTTTCCTTACTGCCTGTCCCCACTTCCTCCCCCATCTCTCTTATCAGGCCATATGTGCAGATACTTTTATTCCCATCCTCTTGCTCAGATCAGTTACCATTCTAACTTTTCAGTGGTTAGCCACATTTACAGAAAAACCACCCTACTGGTTTTATGGCAATAGCACATTAATGTCCCCATAAGGGCAATTGTGGCGGACTTGTGGAGAAGTTAGCATTTTAGTGTTTATGTGTTCTTAATGTTTATGAGTTTGATGTTATAGGCCATAATGGAGATGGGAATAGGTGTGCCTCTGATTAGCTCACTGTGAAGGAGGTTATAGCCATGAAGAGTTTCTGCTAACAACCCAAGCTCATAAAAGCCACTAAATGGCTTTTTCCCCATTTTTATGGGGCCAAACCTCACATCGCCAAATGCATAAAAGGGTTGAGTAGAATCCACTAGCTCCAAAGGGACTACCAGCACCAGTTTGCTCCATTGCTCCTTGGTTACCCTCAACGTCCAACTTAGAAGCCACCATGTCTTGCCGCTCTTTTCGGGTCAGCTCTGGCCGCCATGTTGGCAACTTCAGCTCCTGCTCAGCAGTGGTTCCCCAGAATTTGAACCGTTACCATGCCAACTCAGTCTCCTGCCGAAGTGGTGTCAGCTCTCGGGGATTGGGTGCTTTTGGAAGCCGGAGTCTGTACAATTTTGGATCCTGTTCACCCCGAAAGGTGGCAGTGAGCTCTTATCCCTGTGGGACTGGCTTTAGATCTGGTAGCAGGATCGGTTTTGGAACCGGCAGTGGCATTGGCTTTGGCTTTGGGTCTAGCAGTGCATCCTGCTTTGGGGCTGGTAGCAATATTGGCTTTGGAGCTGCTGGCAGCATTGGCTTTGGGGCTGGAAGTTGCATTGGCTTGGGACCCAGTGGCAGCATTGGCTATGGGTTTGGCAGACCTGGTTTTGGGTATAGAGTTGGCGGAATCGGAGTCCCGGCTGCCCCTTCCATCACAGCTGTGACTGTCAACCCAAGTCTGCTGACACCTCTCAACCTGGAGATTGACCCCAGTGTTCAGAGGGTGAAGAAGGATGAGAAGGAGCAGATCAAGACTCTGAACAACAAATTTGCTTCATTCATTGACAAGGTATCTACCCATCCTACCAGCTGACTCTGGGGCCAGGATAACAAAATGAATGTCTCTCTACTGCAAGAGGCCAGAGTGTGGGTCAAGCCACTTGTGCTCTCCAGATCTGCTTTGGACATTTTTTGTGTGTTTTCTGGGTCAACCTTCCAAGGCACAGGATACAGACTGAACAGACTCTTAAAAAAAACAAAACCCTCACCTTCCATCTTAGAATCAATATTGTGTATTGGTTCCAAGGAAGGAGAGTGGTAAGGGCTAGGCAAGGGGGGTTAAGTACAGAGTCACACAGGTAGGAAGTATCTGAGACCATATTGGAATCTAGGACCTGGAATCTCTAGGCCTGGCTCTCAATCCACTTAACCACCTAACTGCCCCCAAGTGGACTCTTAATTGAACAAGGTGTGAAGCAGACAAAGTTCATGATCTTATCTATATAATATCAAAGATTCCTAGGAAAAATTGGAAAATAGTTAAATTGGAAAATATTTAGGGAGTCCAGAAATCATCTGGATATGGGAAATATCTTGATAATTGACTGGATATTTCTGTTTCTCTTGTGTTCTACTTTTTAAAACTTGAGAGGTTTGGTGCCAACCACCACACTTATATATGGAAAACAAAAAAAGGTACAGGTGATTTGGGTTATATGTGATGCCCACCTCCAAAGAGCCCTCTGGGTCTTGTTGACTCTTGCCTTCTGTTCCCTTATTCATATTTATTTGAATGTTGAGCCCCAAAGGACCTTGGGGGTTTGGGGGAAGCTACACTGCCTCAGACCCATAGAATGACTTTAGGGTTCTGTCTCTTCTTAGATCTATGGATGTTATTGAAGATTCCTGTTTTTTTGTTTATTTGTTTGTTTGTTTTCTAAAGCTAGGGCTGTTCCTGTATGCAGAGAGGGAAATGGAGGACTAAAGCACTGATTTCAATAATTCATTCTATAAAACAAACTCCACCTTTGATTCAGTAGCCTAAATTTGGAATAAGTCTTTCTGCATCTGAATGATCCAGATCAATATCTCTCTCCTTACTACAGGGTGCAGAGAGTGTATACCTTCCCCCAAGTGAAGTATAAGCAACCGTCTTTTAGGATCATCGCTATAGATTTTGAAGGAACCTCACAGGCTGTCCTAGCCAACTTTATTATTTTTACAGATAAAAACCCTGAACGTTCATTTAAAATGACTTGTCCAAGATCACCCAGGTTAGAGTCATCTAAGTGGCCAAATTAGATCATTCACAAGTAATACAAAAGGAATTCTTTGTGGACCATGAAAAAGAGAGAAGCCCCTACTTTGTTTCATTTGGGGAAATGCAGATTTAGTCAATTTCTACATGTGAATGGGTCTAATATATTAATGTCTTTAATTAATTAATAAATATTATTAAATAATAATAAATTAATATTTAAGGACAAGCACAGTCAACTTATTGTCCCTACTCATGGCAGAGAGTAGTTTCTGCCTCATGGATAGCCTACAATATTAGGTAAGCCTCTAAGTCATCTCTATGTCACTCTGGGGTGTTTTTGAACTTCCAGGAGGCTGTTCCACTGATTTGACTCTATGTGGATCCTTACTTTCTTCTTGAGAAAGCCCCCATTACCTTTCAGACCAATACCAAAGAGCCCAAGTAGAGACATTGCTACCATTGGCCTCTGTCTCTTTAAGCAGCTTGTTGGCTGGCTTTTCCAAAGGAAGAAGAAAGGAAGGTGATTGTTTGAATTGTAAGGGCATTTCCATTCAATAAGCTTGATTATGAGGAATCATATTCTCCCACCTCCTACTGGACTAGGAAGTGGTGGTAGAGTAAAAATCAGTTGAAGAGATAGCCATGCCAAGGAGTCATTGAAAACAAAATATATCATGGCCAATCTGTTGGGTAGTTGATGTGTAAAGCCTTCACAGCTCTTGTTCCTCTGCCTGTTGGGTTTAGGTTCGATTCCTGGAACAGCAAAATAAGCTCCTAGAGACCAAGTGGAACTTTCTCCAAGACCAGAAATGTGTTAGGAGCAACCTGGAGCCACTCTTTGATGCCTACATCACCAATCTGAGGCGGCAGCTGGATATGGTCAGCAGTGATCGAGCCCGGCTAGATGCTGAGAGGAACCACTTACAGGATGTCCTGGAGGGCTTCAAGAAGAAGTGAGTGTGAAATGATCATAGAGACTTCAAGTGGAAAAATCTCAAGAATCTCAAAGTCAGTTCAGCAGCTGAAAGAAACATGATTAGAGGTGGTGCCGAATTTCCCAAAAGGAGAAACATTAGTTGAGGAAGTTTAGAAAAATGTAGTCCATTTTTCTCAGGGGGAAGAAAAGATAATGGAGGAGAGTGTTTTGCTGCTAATGGGATAAGGGCACAGTTTCCTTTCACACTGAGAATTCTGGGATTATAGGAATCAGATCCAGAAGACCTTAGCTTAGTTCTTCTGAAAACAATGTCTAGATTCAATGCAACATTGGGTATTCTGTGGCCAAACACATCAAGGCAATGCCTTGAGCCAAGGAATAGAAAAATCAATGAGTCTTACAGTTTTCTTCATGTCCAAAACCCTGCTTTGAGAAAATGAAAGGAATTTGGGGGGAAACCTTACACAGAGAGCTTTAGGTCACTGGACGATTGCTTATGACTCCCGTTCTCCGCCATGACCCCTTGAGCTTTTGAAGCTGAAAAAGTCCTTAATGTGGAAGACGACTTTAGAGATTATCAGATCCAATTCCTTCACTTTATAGATGGGAATAGTTGGGCTCAGGGAGGCCAAAGTCACATAGTTGCTAAGTGGCCAATCTGGGCTACGAAAAAAGGTCCTCAAACTCCAAATTCACTGTCTGAAGCATTATAATCATTACTGGTTGTAAAACACGCTCAGATATTTTTTTAAATTGTGATAGGAACCCCAACCTTCACCTTATTGTTTTCCTCCAGAGTACAGACTCTGGTTGTGGATAGTTGAGGGGAGTAAAGGGTGGACAGAATAGGGAAAGGAAGGAGATATGGTGATTTCTTTCTAGGAGTTCTCTCAGCTTAATATGGGTGGGAAGGGGGGGAGGACAAAACTAGAAAGAGAACTAGAAGTAAAGGCACTTACAAGGCAATTTGTGCAAATGAATTTAAATGCAAACTGAGCATACCAGAACTGGGGGTGGGAGGAGTGCATTTGATTAAAGAGCATTTGATTCTGGATAGGATCAAATAGAGGTTTCCTTGAAGAAGAAGAATGTGTGGAACAAGGCTGACAAGAGAGAAAGGGATGGTGCTGGGGGAGGAAGCAAGAGGAATACTGAGGCCAAGATAGGAGTTAAATTGTGAAAGGGTTTGTAGGTAATATAGGTGAAGGGTGGGGAAGGGACAGAGAACTGGCTTCTGGAGAATCATGAGCAATTTGAATTGGTTTGGTTCAAGATTAGTAACTCAGTTTCCTCGTTCTTGCCATTTCAGGTATGAAGACGAGGTAGTATGCCGGGCCAATACAGAGAATGATTTTGTGGCTCTGAAGAAGGTGAGTGAGAACTAAAGGAAAGATAATTCTCAACAGAACAGGCAAATATTTTGTATACCAAGCACCCTCAAGATGGATGCCAGAGCCACCTTACCCAGACATCAGAATCTTTGGGGAAGCAGGGATTGGATACATTGGTTTTCCAAATCTGGATTTTCAGGACTATCTTTTGTCTTTACGTAGCTATTGGGATAAAATTTGAATGTAAAAAATGTCCCTCTTGCATTTTCTGTGCATTAGAGGAAAGAGAAGTAGTGGCTGTTGACTTCCATCTCCATCAATGCCATGCTATCATAATACCCACCTACCACAAAACTATCCAGTGGTCTCCTGAATCCATGAGATGTTCTTATCTTTCTAGTCCCAGGTTGTCTGTCCCACCTTCTTCAGCCCTAGTCCTAGTTCTTGGGAGTGGCAAGCCTAGGTCTCTTTCCTTCTCTCCTTCTCCTAGGATGTGGATACAGCTTACTTAAATAAGTCTGACCTGGCCACCAATGTGGAAGCCTTAATGCAGGAGAATGAATTCCTGAGAGCACTGTATGAGGAGGTACGTGTTTCTTCTGTAATTCTAGAACTATCAATCCTATTTCTCACTAGCCAACTAGAAAATTTCCCCATGCCCAGAGGGCTGATGACTTTCTCTGACTTCATCAACTACTTGATGTGGCAAAGCCATTTTCAGAAGTAAGCCCAAGGAAATGAGTGAAGAGGCTAGAGAATGTCCCCTGTCCTGCCCATATTCTGTGGTTCCCCCAAGGTTTGGGGACTTTTCTTTCTTGAGATGTAACCTGCTCTCAAGCATCAATGGGTGGATTATGCCCAGAACACATTTCAATGGAAGGGGACTTCTCTCTAGTGTCTAGTATATCTGTGGGCCATTCATTCCAGCTCAGCTGATGTGTAGGCTCAAGGAAAACGAAGGAGCATGATAAGTTCACTTTTTACCTACACAATTCAGAAAGGTAAATAGATCTGTGCCCCCTCAAATTACCCCAATAATTCCAAATACAAATAGAAGAGATTGCCATTCTCCACTCTTTTATATTATCTGCGGTGACTTGTTACCCCTTCCACCTAGGGAAGATAACTAAGAGTTGGCTGTGATTTTCTTTGTAGTTGAATGAGATCTGATCTTTCAAGCTCCTAGCAAGATAGCAGGTCAAAAGGCAAAGTAGTCCCTGGTTATGTTGACTTGTCTTGAGAGTACATTTGTTTGGGTTTGCATCGTCTGCATCTGGCACACAGTAGGGGTTTAATAAATGTTTTTTTTTTGATTTGGGGACTGACTGATGATTGATTCATGCAGGAGATCAGGTTGCTCCACTCCCAGATCTCAGAAACATCTGTCATTGTGAAAATGGACAACAGCAGAGACCTGGACTTGGATGGCATCGTTGCTGAAGTTAAGGAACAATATGAGGAGATCGCCAGGCGAAGCCGGGCTGATGCTGAATCCTGGTACCAGTCTAAGGTGAACTAGATGACATCTCCGCTCAGAAGTTAATGGGGCATGTGTGTTGGGAAGTGGAGCTGGATGAATGGAGAGAAGGGCAAAGGACAGACACAGGTCTCCCTAAATCTAGATAGACCTTTGCAATTGTCCCTTACAACTTTCCCCTTCACTGAATTGCTCTCTGAACCCCCTGACATCAGCCTCCTAGAGCTAGATCTCTGAGCTAGCTGAGTTCTTTAAATTCAATAGTCTAGTCTTATGAGAGACAGTGTCACATGATGGAGAGAGTGATGAACCTGGAATCAGGATAACTTGGGTTCAAGACACTTAAGAGTAATTAATAATGATAATAACAAGCATTTATGTGGAGTTTTAAGGGGTCACAAATGATTTCATTTTGATATAACTCTGAGATAAGTGCTTATTCTCACTTTTTATTTTGACTTTTTATCCCCATTTAACAGATGAGGAAACTGAATCTGAGAGAAATTAGATGATTTGTTCAGGATCACATAGCTAGAAAAGTGTCTAATATAGGATTTGAACTCAGGTCTTCCTGACTCCAGGTCCAGAACTCTACTATACCTATACTATATATACATATACTATACGTAGCTTCCTCTAAGTCAGGCAGTCATTCATATAGCTAATTGAAGAGGAAATTGAAAAGGAAATTTAGCTGTGATAGTATTTTCTGCCTCATCAATCAGAGCCATTCAACCCAATAAATTCCCCCTATGTGCTACACAAAAGGGGCCGAGGGCATGAGCTTTTTGCACTTTTCAGGCGATAGCTGTCCTACGTGGAATGCTCTGACAGAGCTCTGGCTCACGACCTGGTCCCTTGGGGTCTATTGCTAGCTCCGAGGAAAGTATTACACTCCTGTCAGTCAGGAAGGAGCAGGGTTTGGCATTCAGTAAAATGAGCAATTTTTCCTCCCCACAGGGGATGGGTTAGCAGTGGAAGAGGAGAAGCGACTTTGTCAGTTCCAGGATGAAAAGTTAGAATCAATTACTACTCAGCTAAGGCAACAAGGAGATAAAGGCAACAGCAGATAAAGTGCTAAGACTGGAGTCAGGAAGACTTGAGTTCAAATCTGACCTGATACACTAACTATTTGATCCTGGGCAAGTCACTTACCTTAATCTGCTGAAGAAAGGAATGGCAAATGTCTCTAATGTCTTTGCCAAGAAAACCCCAGACAGGATCACTAAGAACTGATCAACTACTTAGCTATTGAGAAGAGCTATTGTAAGACCCTGAAAATCACTGTAAGAAGATTCAGTTTAGCTGGGAAGGGAGGGATCTGGGGTCCAAAAGAAATCAAGTTCAAATCCAGTCTCAGACACTCAGGGAGAAAATGTTGGTCAAGTCACTTGCCCTCTGTTCCATTTTCTCATCTGTAAAATGGTGATTACAATAGTCCCCATCTCCCAGGGTTATTGTGAGGACCGAGGGAGATAATATTTTTAGTGTCAGGCATGTAGGAAGTGCTATATAAATGCTAGCTATTATTACTCAGATTATCAGCCAGTAGACTTAAGGGAAATAGAATTTCCCAGCTTCTCCTTTTAGGTCTCTCTGGGTGGGTTCCTACTGGATTCTAAGGGCACCGAGGCGAAGCACCAGGAGACCAGTGGCCTGATTCTTGACTCCTCTGCCTTCATCTGTATAGTATGAGGAAATGAGAGTGACAGCAGGCGTGCACTGTGATAACCTTCGGAGCACTCGTGATGAAATCAATGAGCTAAACCGTCTGATCCAGAGGCTGAAGACTGAGATTGAGCATGCCAAGGCTCAGGTAAGCCCATCATCTGGAACTGGCAGTCACAGAAGAAAGGAGAGAGAGTAGAGACCAAAGGTTTCCCCCTGTGGGGAAGACTTTCTAAAACTGAGTGAGCCAATTAGCCCCACCCTCATTGGTCCCGTGCATGCGTGTACACATTTCCCTCTAAATGCTGAGGATTAAGCTCAGGGAGAGAGAAACAAGTCTCACTCTGTCCTGTGCTGTCTTGTCCTGCCCTGCCTTGCTCAACTCACTGGGCGCTCCCACAAGGATGGAGGAAGAAGTCAGAGTCACAGAATGATATACGCGCCATTCAAGATTGCTAGATAGAGCTCTGAACTTCAATAATGGCATGATCCTGAATTAATGCATGTTTGAGTTGGGGATGAGACAACTGACCCAAGAAAGACTATTAGGAAGAACTAGCAATAAGAAGAGAAGAGCTTGTTAGTTAGGGAAGGAGGGAAGAAGCAAAGCTAGTTAAAAAGTTGAGGGGAAAGCGACCCAGACAATATGAATGAGACGTAGAGGGGGGAGAACATGAGAAGTGTGGGAATGGAAGATTGGTTTGGATATAGCTGGGGCAAAGCTGGTAGAGACACAGTGCTAGACTTTAGAAAGGTGAGATAAGAAGGAATTAACTCCATCCCTTAGAAAATCATTGAAGACGTCACCAATTTTTGCAAGTCTTTCTTGAGGAAGTCCATCTCGGTCCCTCAGCACAACACGTCCCTGGCATTCTTTCAGAGGCTCTTTGACCTCTCCAAGTGGTAGGAACAAATAAATCCGTATGAATACTCACTTTCATTTTGCAACCCACCAGAGGGCCAAGATGGAAGCTGCTGTCGCTGAAGCTGAGCAACAGGGAGAGGCAGCCGTCAATGATGCTAAGGTCAAACTGGCTGACCTAGAGGTAGCTTTGCAGCAGGCCAAGCAGGACATGGCCCGTCAGCTGCGTGAGTACCAGGACATGATGAATGTCAAGTTGGCCTTGGATGTGGAGATCACCGCCTACCGGAAACTTCTGGAAGGTGAAGAGAACAGGTGAGCAACTTGACTTCAGCAATGACTGAGGTTGGACCTTGGGGAGCACTCGCTTTCTAGAGGAGTAGAAGGAGGTGGGCAGAGAGAAGGACCATTAATAGGGGACCTATGAAACAAATTACCTCTTCAGAAAGGGACAAGTAAGGTAACTTCAGTAGAGAAGGATGAATTTGGCTCAACAAGATCACTATGTGATACTAGGCAAGTCATCACCTCTCTCTGAAATACAGTTTCTCCATCTGCAATATAGTTGCATTGGGAGGTCTTGAGGTCTTCCATCTCTAAAATTCGATTCTACTTTTAAATCAGTAAGCTATGAACCCCCTTTGTGGAGTGCCCTCCTGGATCAGAGTTGCTGATTTCTGGGAACAATAGTAATGTTAATCAAATTGTCAACTCATAGATGTCCTAGAAAAACCTGAGAAATCTGGGACAACTCCCTCATTTTATAGATGAAATCCAGATAAAAGAAGTGACTTGCTCAAGGTCACTAGTATCTCAGTCAAGATTAGAATCCAGTGTCTCGAGTCTCCGTTTAGTACTTTTTCCAATACACTTGGCCAATCTTTTTTTTTTTTTTAACCTCTCTCCCCTTAGGATCTGTGAAGGTGTTGGACCAGTGAATATATGTAAGAAAATGGTCTTTTTTTTCTTTTTCCTGGAGGGAAGGGTGGAGCAGGGGCGATAGGCAGGAGTTGGGGTAGTAAGGATAGTTACTATACTCAAAACCACATTTGGGTCCAAGGCTGAGGCAGGTGCTATCATGAGCTAAGGACTTGACTAAGGTTTGGGGTCTTCTCATAGCTGTCCAGGATTTCCCCCCAGAGGCCTCTAAGGCTTTGTGGAAAGCATATGACTTTCTTAGAAATATTTGACCTGTTCTAACAAGTGACAGACCTCACCCTCCATGGGCAAAACCCTAGAGAATGACGGGAAATTCATCTTCTAGTAGATCTGCTTGCCCTCTGGTGGATGGCTGGAGGTAAAGACAGAGCTGAATCCTAACCTTTCTCAATAGAACCTTCTAGTAACCCTTTTTTGTTGTCAACTTAAACACTTAGTGCATTGTACCTCCTCAGGTCTTGGCAAGAGAAATGCCTGAGAACCAAGACACTGGTCCATCGTCCCATCAATTTGTCATATCACTATTGCCAGAAAAGCCTTCCTGTAGCTGTTGCTAAGTTACAAGAGATACAAAGAATAAATGCTGTAGGAATTCAGGGAGGGACATCATCAGGGCAGCACAGAGTTGGGTTTTGTGGAAGAAATGGCTAATTGAGCTTGGAGTTGAAGGTTGAAGGTTGGAAAGGATTCAGATCAGCATGGTAGAAAGAGGAGTGTGCCCCAAGGCTGGGGAGATCCATGTTATAGAATGTTGGTGGCAGGGTCCTGTCCGGATAATGTTGGGGAGAAGACCTTCCCCTGGCTTGGGAGGGGCTTATAATCAAGCTGGGGAGAGGGGGTGCTTGGAGAATACTAACTTAAATAATACTGAACTTACTGAAGAAAATGATTATGGGCTGAGTAGACAACAGAATTTTAGTCATATGATGAATGCCCTCCTTCCCGCCCCATCCTGACTAGAGGGAGCCTTGGAGGAATACGTATGTGTAGGGTGGGATTGAGATCACATTCTCTGTCTGTTCCTGATGATCCCCTTCCTTCTCCAGCTGTGAGCAGCTCCAGAGGTGGCGTGATCTGTGGCTCAGAACCCTTCGTCTCCAGTTCCTCCTATGCCCTAGGTGGTGGGCACTGCTTCTCAGGGAGCAGCAATATCCATACCACTACTAGCAGTGGGGTCCTGAGTTCCAGGGGTGTCCGGAGTTCAGGTAGCTCCTGTGGCACGGGTCTGATCTGGGGGTCGTCTAGGATCTCTGCTGCAGGTGGGGATGTGGCAGTCAACAGTGGAGGAAGCACTGTGATGGTGGGTGAGGCATGTGCCCCCTGTGTTCCCTGTCTCCCCACTGAGGGTTTCAGCAGCAGTAGTGGTGGCCGGTGTGGCCGCACTTCCACTGTCCAGTTTGTCTCCAATACTTCGTCCCGTCGAACCAAGTACTGAGTGAAGAACCGAGGAGCCACTACTGCCTGAGAGAGAGAAAGAGAAAGAAAATCATGTCTAGGAGTCCTGCATTGGTCCCAAAAGGTGCCTAAATATGGACTTTGTGGATGAGATGCCCTTAAACGAATCCCCAACTCACTCAATCTGAATAGGCCAAGAAATTCTCCCCTCTCTGGAGGAGCTATCTGTCTTGTAGATGACATGGATAACAACTGGTCCCAGAATGCCTTTCCCCTGTGTCCCCTGGCAGCTCCCATCAGTGTGTAGTCAGGAAGAAAATTACAATTAATTTGCCCATGACAAATAGGATTAGGAAAGTGTATCATCTGTCAACCAACACATCTTTCAAAGCCAAAGAAATAGAGAAGGAGGAAGTGTGGTAGAGTGGAGCCATCACTGACTCTCTCTGGACTCAGAGGATCTGTGTTTGAGTGCTGACAGGATCAATTATTAGCCTTGTCATCTCAGCTAAATCCCTTTACTGGTTTGAGTTTCAGTTTTCTTATTTGCTAAATGTGGAGTGTGAGCTAGATGAGCCATCTCCCTAGAAATCTTTAAACTTAGGATATTTTGCATTCATTTTAAATTATCCCTGCCCCTGCTTCCTTCTCCTTGAAGAACAGTAATTGATTGTGCTTGAAACACGTTTCTCTTGTCCACACTCGCCTGGCTTCCTTTCTCTCTCCCAGGAAAAAATGAAATCGTTTTTGCCCTCTTTCTCTGATAAGGGGTTCAGAAGTCTCTGCTCTCCTAGATCCCTCGGGGTTTGGTCTCTCCCTCAAAGAGAGACTCTTGGCTTGGAGGTTGGGGCTGTCCCCAGGGTGATTCTCTCAGGAACTGTGTCTGTCCAATGTGTGTATGAGTATTGACTACTAGATGCCAAATTTCTCTTGCTGGGCTGTTTGACATTGTAGGACCTAAAGCCTACAACTGAGTTCTATTTAGGGCTGTGCTTGCTGTTTCTGAGAAGGAGAGAGTCTCAGGAGGGTGGAGGGAAGGTCCTTGCCCAAATGAGACCAGTTGGCTGGGTTATCTCTGGAGGCTTCCTGTCTCTTCTCAGCTCTGGCTAGAGACCTCAGGTTGCTTGCTGGCCTCAGGAAGGTCTCTATCAAGCTACAAAGAGAGGAGAGAAGGGAGGGAAGGTCCTCAAACATATAACTGTATATGCTGCTCTATGTGTTATCTGGTGTTTCCAATAAACTTGCCAAGCTGACCTCATGCCTCAATCCTTTTGAGATTCTTTGTGGGAATACAAAGTGGACACTAGAGAGGAATCGAGCAACTCCGGCACCTTTCAAACACTCAGTCCCCAAGGAGCCCTGTTCTGGGGATCTAAGGAAGTGACGGAGCTTAAAACCAAGCTGAGGAAGGACATGTGGCAAAGGCTTTAAGAATACTTAGAAGCTCTATGCCGCCCAAGTAACTTACTATGTGGGCTTGGACAAAATCATTTTTCTGCCTGGGCTTCAATTCCCTCACCTTGAAATGGAATTTTTGGATTAACTGATTGGCTCAGTAGCTAGAAAGCTAAGTCTAGAGATGAGAAGACCTGGATTCAAATTTGGCTCCAGATGCTTGATATGTGACCCTGGACAATTCACTTTGCCCCCATTGCCTAGCTCTTACCACTCTTCTGTCTTGAAACCAGTTTCTCAGTATTGATTCTAAAATGGAAGGTATGGGTTAAAAAAAAAGAATAGTTACCTATCCCAAGGGGAGAGACAATCATGGACCCAGGTAGGGAACAGAGTCCCCTGAACAGAGCAGAGGGTTATGACAAAACAAGGCAGCACCTGAATAGGAGGATCCCTGAGACACCCACCACTCACCTTTCTTCATTTCCTGGTGCTCACGATCTGGTACTTGAGATATTTCACAGGATTGCCCATTTTCTTGGCTTTTCTTTAAGCTGTGCAACTCACAAGAAAGTGCTTGTCATCTTGAAGTGTTGCAGAAATGTGAATGGTTATTCTCCAACATATCTATTACAGCACACATCCTCAATTCAATCACCTTCAAATCTCTACTGCGCTACGGGAGAATTCTGGCTCCCAGAGATTTTTAGATAGGTTGGTTGAGAGTCCTTTGCTCCACAACTCTGTCCAGCTGTTTCCAGGTCTACCCACACATGCCTCTTGTATTGTTTCCATTTCTGCCACTATATGGATGTGCTGGGTGTCCCATACTAGAAGCTGCTGAAAGGAGGACACTTTGTACCTCGTAGCCTGTTCTCCTAGTCAAGCATCTCAGCCTGGTTGTAGTTTCTCAGTCTTCTCTGGAGTTTTTAAGTTCCCTGAGCAACTCAGATATTCACCAGCCTGCAGAAGCCAAATGACTTGCCCTGTGTTCCGCTTCATAGCTGAGTAGTAACTTTGAAGCTCATATCTGAATCAGGAGAAACTTAGAAGGGCAAATGTATTTGAGTATTTGGAAGGGACCATAAGTAAGGGATTCCATGGGAGTAAGAGATGAAGAGGAGCGTGTCTTTTCAGAATCCTAATGTTTTCAAGAGTCATGATCTCACATACAGGGGTTCTGCTACTGGTTCAAACCGTAGAACTTCACTTCTAAATCAAAGAGCAACATGAGAAAGCATAAAGAAGCCCATTCTCCCACATTCATTCCAGGAGACTTAAAAACCACAACCAATCCAATGAGGATCAAGATATCTATCCAAAGACAAAAAATAGAAAGTATCTTCATCCAGACCAGACTACCAGAAGCCTGGCGGCATTGGGGAAAGGATTTTGCCAAAGATTCCAGCATGACTTCAGGTGAACAGGTTATAAGTTTGACAGCGCTCTGACATATGAGACATGACAGCAACGACCATAAAAGAGAGAGCAGTCTAGGACTTGAACCTGTGACTTCATTGGAATAGGATTTCCTAAGGGGGCTCTTCCTAACAATGCAAATATATACTTTCTCTGTAATTTGTAATCTAAGAGAGTTATCTAAAGCACTGAGTAAAGTCTAAAGCACTAAAATAACTCACTCAGGGTCATACAGTCATTAAGTTTCAGAGGCAGAACCCAAACCCAGATCTTTATAGCTTCAAGGTCAGTTCTTTAGAAAACTTTAGGACACAATATTCCAAAAAATAAAAAATAAGGGCTTACAATAAAGAATAATATACCCTGTAAAGCTGTTTATAAGCCTTGTGGGTGAGAGAATTACAGATTGCATTTTAAGGAGTGGTTGAAAAAACATCATGCAGGAAGATGATGGAATTCTGCTACCAGCGGGGGATGGACTAGAATCTCTAGCTAAGAAAACCAGCTGCATAGTTGGAGAGAGGGTCCTTTTCTCTTTTTGAACAAGAAGAGAGAATATCATCCTGCTGAGCCCAACCTGTCGTGGTCCCTCAGTTATATGAAGAAAATCAGATTAGTCATCAATTCCTCATTAGTGGATAGACTTTTCCCTTTGGTGAACAGAAGAGACTATCCACTAGAAGACACATTCTCTATCTGTAATTTCTCTAGATCAGGGAAATCCGACAGCCTGACTCTACATCTCTCCAGGGTCTTAGGTCCCCAGACCTGAGCCATCAACCCCTGAGGGGGGATTTAGTATTAACAGTAGTTTAGGGATACCTATTTTTCCCTCTATCCTAAACCCCACATTCCTGTATACTCCAAAGAGACTGATCATCCCTTTTCATCTAATGTGATTAGGGGAATCAGGAAATCTCTGTCAAGGGAAGCAACCAGAAATCAGAGACTGAAGGGGATTTCCTCTTTAGCTCTCAGCTCTGGACCTTGGTCAAACCTCTCCTCTTCCCCTGTGTAGTCCTACCTAAGAGAGGAAGTAGTGCTTTCTCTTATCTGTCCCCTCAGACCTTTCTAACTTTGGTTCCTGACCTCTCTAGTACAGCCTTCAGTAGACAAAAATAAACCCTTAATAGCATTCCCAATTGAAATTCATATATGAATTTAGAGAAACTTAGAAGGATAAATATATTTGAACATTTGGAAAGGGCTAAACATTAATTAAGGGGTTACATTGAAATAAGAGACAAAGGGAAAATGTCTTTTCAGAATCCTAATCTTTTTTTTTTTTAATTTAAAACCCTTACCTTCCTTCTTGGAGTCAATACTGTGTATTGGCTCCAAGGCAGAAGAGTGGAAGAGCTAGGCAATGAGGGTCAAGTGACTTGCCCAGGGTCACACAGCTAGGAAGTGGCTGAGGCCAGATTTGAACCTAGGACCTCCCATCTCTAGGCCTGGTTCTCAATCCACTGAGCTACCCAGCTGCCCCCTAGAATCCTAATCTTTTCAAGAGTCATGGGGAATATAAAATGAGATAAGCGCAAGGTGGGATTTTATTCTTATTTAAAGAAGAAAAGAAAGGGAAGGAAAAAGGAATGTCCCAGGAAGAGATATAGAAAGACTAAACAGAATCAGTTTTTTCTCATGATTGGGTCTCTGGAACAAAAGAATACAAAAAAATTGAAGGAAGAGGTAGGGGAAGTGGGCATTCTATGGAACTTTCTCTTATGGGAATCAGAAGAAATAGGGTTGGCGTCACATATTCAATTCAGCAGAAATAAGAAGAAAGTAAAGGGAAGTTTGAGAGATTTAATAGTCTGGGAGGGAATAGTCACAAGTAAAATAAACTTATTCAGAACATGAGTCATAAAGGGAATATTAGGAGAAAACAAAGAAAGAATAAGAACCAGAGACAGGGGTGTGGAATGAAGAGAGGATAGGCAGTGGAGTGAAAGTAGACCATGTCAATCATAGATTACTAATGCTAGCCACATTCCTTCTCTTTCACAGCCTTCTCTTCATTCTACTGAGGAGGGGTGGGAGACAAAGAGAAGAAAATGTAAGCAAAAGAGGATTGTGATGGAAGGAAATACAGAATTAACCATCAAAACCACAAACATGAATGAGATGAACTTGCCCCAAAAATAAACAAGGGCAATAGAAAACATGAGAAGGTAAAGTCCAAAAATATATTGCTTTTAAGAAGACTTGAGGCATAAAGATTCTTGCAGAGTTCAAATCAGAGGCTAGAGCACAATTTATTTTGCTGAAAGAAAAATTTAAAACCAAGGGTAACAATTATAATCTTGGTCAAAACAATAGTAAAAATAGACATAGTTAAAAGGAACATTGAAATTAAATTTTACTAAAAGATACCATAGAAAATGAAATAATATCAATTCTTAATATATAGACATCAAGTGACATTGCATTTAAATGCTTAAGGGAAAAATTAATTGAATTGCAGAGAAAAATAGATTAGATAGCAAAATTATAGCTGGAAATTGTGTACCCCTTTCAGAATTAGAGATTGAACATAACAAGGTTAATTGTTATTAACATGTTATTCCATGTTATTACATTAATTACATGTCATTCATGTCCAAATAACATGTTATTACATGTTAATAATATGTAAATTTAAGATTTGAATAGAATATTTTAAAAGTTAAATATGATCATTTTCTGGTAGTCATTGAATGGGAAGAGAACACCTATTTCTATGTTTTTACCTAGTGCATTTACAAAACCTGACCATATTAGCCTTGGAAATTCTTTTTTTTTTCTTTTGCCATTCGGATTTTTTTATTCTCTTTTTAAATACTGTGGAAATTCTTTAAAAATCATTTAGAAATTCATGGGGGTGGGGGCAGCTAGGTGGCTCAGTCTATTAAGAGCCAAGCATAGAGATGAGAGTTACTGGATTGGGCAAGTCACTTAACCCCCATTGCCTAGTCCTTACTGCTCTTCTGCCTTAGAATGAAAACACAGTTCATTCTAAGGCAGAAGGTAAGGGTTGAAAAGAAAAAGAAAAAGAAAGAAACACATGTAAGAAATAAAAAATATCAAATATATCCTTAATGATCATGTATTTTAAAAAGATATGATCAATTAAGGGCACTTGAAGAAAGGATTTAAATTAAATGAAAATTAAATAATTTAAAAGAAATTGGTGAGTCAAAGACCATATGGAAATAACAATTTCATCACAGATTCAAGAAAATGACAATAATGAGCTATCATGTCAAAATGTTGAGGTGTGATCAAAGCAGTTCTCTCTCTCTCTCTCTCTCTTTTTGAAATAAGCAACCCTAATAAGCCTGATTCCACTACCAAATGGCACAGGAGTTATAATCTGCTTCTGAATGTGAGCTGGAATGACTCTCCCCTCTTTAGGCAGTCTTGTGCCTCTCTCTCCTTTTCTGAAGCTTCACCATTTTGGTGCTAGGTTTAGTGTGGACAGTCAATCAGGTTAGCCCCACTACAGCTCAAAGTGCCTAAGCTCAAGTCTCCATTATAGCAGAGATCACAGGTATCACAGGTATGTCACTTTGCCTGACTCCAAGCAATCCTTAAGAGAAAGTGACCTCTAAACCATTGATTCTTGTGGACTCTGGGGTGGGGAGAGGGGGTCTTCAAGACTCTATCAGAGGAAGTTAAAACTACTCTTATAATAAAAATAAAAAATTATTATATTATTATAAATAATATAAAATTATATAAAATATAAAAATATAAATAATAAAAATAATAAAAAATATAAAATATAAAATAATAAAAAATATAAATAATATAAAAATAATAAAATTATTATATTATTATAAAATAAAAAAATAATAAAAACTCACATTGTTTACCTATTAAAAACAATTCTCACTTTTGTAATAACATATTTGTGTAAAGCTGAATTTATAACAGATACTTCAACTAAAACAACCTGCCAGAATATATTGAATGCAAAAAAGCAGATTTAGAATGCAGCTGTTTTCTATTAAGTCACACATTAAAGAGATTTGCAGAGGTGGATAAAACAATATCGCTTACTAATTTTTTTGGTGGAAAAGAGTTATTTTTCACAAAATATGTTTTTTATGTTAACATGTAATGGGCTTGTTTTTAAATTTTTAACTATTTTATAGTTACTAATAACTATTTAAAATTTTTAAATTGAACTGAATGGACAAGTAAATAATTTTAAACTATTTTAATATCTAATATAATAAACATCAATAGACATCCCATACAAGTAAAAGCTGTTTGGGATATTCAATAATTTTTAAAAGTGTAAAAGAGTCCCGATACCAAAAAGTTTGACACTTTAGTCAACTTTAGTCAACAAAAGAGAAAAAGAGAAAAAACCAAATAGACTATTTAAACAACTAAAAGGACAAAAAAAAGAAACAAAAAGGAGTAAATACAAAAATAGAAACTCTGAAAAGCAGAGACATTGTTGAAGACACACAAAGTTAACTAATAAATGAAACCAGGAGACAATTCTTTTAAAAATAACAAAAAAGGCAAAGCGTTTGCTAATCTGATATTTTAATCTCCATTTCCTCTATCTCTTTCTCTCTCTTTTTAAAAGACTTACCTTCCATATTTTTTCTCAAGTATTTATCAATAAGTCAAAGAATTTGATTTTAACAGAATAGTAAGGCACATCCATAGATTAAAACAATTTGTTCTACAATGTAAAAAAATAGACTCGAATACAGGACTACAATCCCCACAAGCCTTTGTTCCACTTTCCCAAGATGCTTTGTAATCTCACGGGAATTCTGAGGTGGGCTGAGATCGAGGAAGGATTTAAGCTGGTGGCAGAGGTTTTTGGGTCTCTCTCTCTTCTTTTGGACTTCCGTTTGGGAGCAGAGGCATCTCTTCCATGATGTGAGGTTATTTTGTCTAGGCCTCTGGCCTAGGCACATGTTTCTTACTTGTATATTCTTTAATCCTTAATCTTTAATAAACCCCTAAAAAATATAATACTCCTTGCAGAGGGAAACTAATTTCTACCTGCCTCAGTCTCCCCATATTCCTAAATTTTAACTGTTACAACAATCAAAGGGGGGAAATGCATTTTTTTCCCTTAAGAACTTTAAATGAAGCCATTACTATACCTCTCTAACAGATCACATCATACCTCTGTCAGAATCAATTTAATTAATTCCAAGGCAGAAGAACAGTGAGGGCTAGGCAATAGGGGTTAAGTGACAAATGACTTGCCCAAGGTCACAGTTAGGAAGTGTCTGAGTCCAGATTTGAACCCAAGACCTCCCACCTCTAAGCCTGACTCTATCCAAACAGCATGTGAGCTACTTAGCTGCTCCTCATAATTTGTTTGTAAAGGTTAAGAAAAACCAATGTATATAGTAATTTGGTCAAGCAGCATATTCTCTATTCCACTTCCGTAGTCCCCTGTCTCCCTCTATATGGAAAAGTTTGAGGTTCATTTCACTCAGTTTCACAGGACTGGAATTCTTTACTGTATTCATCAGAATTCTGTTATTACAGACACAGATGCTGCTTTCTTCACTCTTCATGACCTCACACAAGTCTTCACCTGTTTATTTGAATTCCTCATATTCATTGCTTTATATGGCACAATAATATTCCACTGCCTTTATATAACACAGTTTGTTTAGATGAGTATCCAGTTTATCCCTGGCTTTTAGCTTCCACGAAGAGTCCTGCTCTGAGTATCTTGTTGTATGGCAGCTTTTTTTTTTTTAACTGACATTGTTCTCTTTGGAGTTTAAAAAGCAGTTAAACATTCTAAAATTCCACATAGGAGTTTTTACTCTTAGCATAGAATCAGCAAGTAAATAAACTATTCATATGAAGAAACAATGAACAATAATGAATTTCTAATGAGGTGAAGCATCTTCCATTCTCCCAAACTCCAGAAGTTCCCTCAAGCGTAGAATCATAAGTTCTAAGCAATGTATAATTTAGACCCTCTCTTGAACAGGCTAATAAGTACAATAATGGAGGTACCCCAGAGGTTTGGCTCACATTTCCCATGGGACTGGTCATCAGATACAGAAATTGACCCTCTAGGCAGAGTTATCAGTCCATTCATGGTCTGAGAGTATTCAATGAGAACTAGAACTGGTACTTTTCTTTTTCAGATGTCTGGATACTGGGGAAAAATGCCAAAGTTGAACCTGTCATTGAATGGTCTTTATCCATCAATCAATGTCTTATTTCAACAACGTGATCTTCCTAACAGTTTGGAATTATCCAAGAAAATCATTAATACTAATAATGAACTCTTCGATTTAGGCTTGAGTCTGCCCAAACCAACTTTTAAAAATATATAGCCAAGTGAGGTCTACTCTGGGGAGAGAGAGACGAAAAGAAAGAGAGAATGTCCAAAATGACACTAAGTCCACTACGCCCACCTGAGACTCTACCCAAGAAGATATCAGGAAACAATTAAAGGGGTTTTGAGCAAGAAAATGGTGTTTGGGTTTAATATTCCAGAATCATCAACACTAACTTCCTTCTTGGATCACTGCCCCTCAGGAATTCCTCCCTGTGATTAATATTCTAACTTTGGGTTTCAAATGAGAACACAGGAGGGTCATGGCACCAACTCACTCAACGAGGTGGGTTGGCAATCATACCATCTAGGCAAGAGTCAAGTTTAGTTATGATGCAATCCAATGTCACAGGAAGGTCTTAGCTTTTGTTCCTGCATTGCCCAAAGCAAAAAGTCTAGAAAAGTCTTTAGGTTGGGGAAGTATCACTTCTTAACATTTTTAGAAAAACTAAAGAAAGAGGTTTAAAAATATGTGTCCACCTGAGGAAGCAAGATTAAGTGATGACTTGAGTCACTGTTATTATTAATATAGTCGATGTCAATTAGTAGTAATCTACCACTACCACCATCACCATGACCGACTACTTATTAATATTGTTAATGATCGTAATACTAAAATGGCAACCCTCATTTTGGAAGCAGAAGACACTTTTGTAATGATTTATTAAGTATGATTTATTGTAATCCTTTTTGTTCACGTGGTGAGTTTGCTTTCTTTGAAGTATGACAACTTGTATCCTCATAAGTTACATGTCAAAGGTAAGACAGAGTTCATTTTTGCCCTTCCTTGTAATTGTTTTTACCCGCATATTAAGATAATAGTAGCTTTTCTCCAGTGTCCTTTAAATAATTATTGTATCTGAGGTGAGCACCTAATAGCTGCCTTGAGATAACCTCCCACTATCACTGCCTGATGATCATTCTTGAATTCTTTATGAGTTTTCATCATTGGTTCTCCCTGCAATCCCTTCTCCCTTTCCCCAATATCTTCTGAGGCTGTTGAAGGTTTTGAACATGTGTGACATCTTATTTGTCTCAGAGAGAAGTCATAAAGGCAGAAAAGGGGGTCTCTGAAGTCGGGCACAGGTACTCTGACCAGTTAGGGCCACAGACAAGCGGGAGTCTTTAAGATAAGGAGTAAGTTTAGATGCAAAGCTTTTTTACCTATAGGATGAGCAAGAGCAGTCCAGGCTCTGACTGCATTGCTGACAAAACCTTGTGCTATGACCCTCGCCATGGATCCTAGCAGTTGTATCAGCATGGAGGAAGCAACAGAGACTCTCTAGGATCCGAGAAGCATGTCTACAATCTGGAAATATGGCTGCTTTTGTACTTACTGGACAACTTTAAGGTGGAGAAGTATTATTCTTTTGGTTTTGTTTGGATTTTTGCTTTGTTCTTCCCTTTTTGCTCTTTTCCATTTAATTTCTCTTTTATTGATTTCTATTTCTTTTTATTTTTCTCTCAATCTGCACTTGCTTTTGACATAAGATCCTTCTCTCTATAATCCAAATCCTCCTAAAATGACAGTCCTGCTCATGTACAGAAGGCACTTCCCACCTCTCCTTTAGACCCCGTGGCCCCGAGAAGTCTCCTTTTTGGTTCTAATCATAGATGGTGGAGCTGCTAGATCCGAGAGCCATGATGACCTTGGAGCCAGAATTCGAGGGTCCAGGTTACCGTCACAGCAGCAGCAAAGACCTGAGTAGCCAGGTACTGAAATGTAAAGGTAAAGGAGGGAGCATTTGGACTTGGAACTTAGAACTCCTACATATAGGAAATGAATTAAATTGAGAACCGAATCCCTTTCCCAGAGTCTCAAGCTTTAGGGAGGATAGAGTGAAGGGAGAGAAGAGAATATTTTTATGTTTCCTCTTGCTTTATTTTGAAGTAAATATTCCTTTGAATAAGCTTCTATGACGGTTGAGTGGTGCAAGGAAACTAGAATTCTGGGAACTCTTAAAATTAGGGGAATACAGTTAGTAGGGGCTTAAGCTATTAGCATAGACTAGACAGTTCTGGGAAAAGCCTGAGGGAGGGGTGAAAATGTAACACACCTGGCTCCCAAGACTGTTACCCTAGCAAATACATTCTTGAGGACAAGGACTAGGAGACCTAATGAAGTGATGCAGCTCGCAGCTAGATGGTGTAGTGGATGGAGTGTTGGACCTGGAATCAGGAAAAATCCTTACTGGCTGTGTGACTTTGGCCAAGTCACTTAACTCTGTTTGCTTCTATTTTCTTATCTGTAAAATGAGCTGGAGAAGGAAATGGCACTCTAGTAGCTTTGCCCAGAAAACCCCAAATTGGGGTCACAAAGAGCAGGATAGGGCTGAACAACAATAACAAATGAAGGAATGCAATGTAGGGTTGAAGGCAAGGTCCCTTGGACCAACTCTGAGAGATCAGTAGAGCCTAAATCCCAGAAGTATATCTTGCATCTTTTACACCCCTCCCAACCCTAACACCCCTCCTTTCCCATCTCACCACCCAAGCTACACATTCCTGAAGGAGTCAAAACCCTGAGGTCACTACACTAGCCTTGGAATTAGAATTCAGTTTAATAAACATTAATAAAATAACTATGCAAAATCTATTTTCAAGGCAGTGTGGAATAGAGAATAAAGTGTTAGCCTTGAGGACCTGTGTTTGAGTCCTGCCTCTAAATATTGCCATTATACTTATCATTTATCACTTGTATATATGGGTACATGAATTGGGGTTTTGGCTTTAAAAGATTGCTCTATAGCAAAAATGAATAACACGGAAATAAGTATCAAGTGATAACATTTGTACAACCCAGGGGAATTGCTTGTCAGCTCTGGGAGTGGGAAGGGAAGAGGGGGGGGGAGAAAATGAATCATGTAAGCATGAAAAAATCTTTTAAAAATGAATAAATAAAATTTTAAAATATGTCATCATTATCATCATCATAACTAACATCTATTTTGTGCTTCTAGTGCTTGGCTAAGTGCTTCACAATCTCATTTCATTTCACATGATTCTTGTAATGATCATATAAGATAGATGCTATTATTACCCTCATTTTACAGATGAGGAAACTGAGGCAAACAGAGGTTAAGTGGTTCACTTTCCTGAGTTCACAGAACTTGTCGTAGACTGGATCTGAACTCAGGTCCAGCATTCTATCCATTTTGTCATCTAGCTGGCATATGCTGCAACTATGAGATGATGGGCAAATCATTTAACTAAGTCATGAGATTTTGTTGTTGTTTAGCCATTTTTCTGTTATGTCTGACTCTTTGTGAACCCCTTTGAAGTTTTCCTGGCAAAGATACTGGAATGGTTTACCATTTCCTTCTCCATCACATTTTACAGATGAGGAGACTAAATCAAATAGGGTTGAGTGACTTGCCCAGGATCACACAGCTAGTGAGTGTCCAAATCTGGATTTGAACTCAGAACTTCCTGATTCCTATCCACTGTGCTATCTAGTAGCCCTGAAGTTGTGAGATACAGAGAGAAAAAGAAAACTGAGCATGCTGTGAAAGATCTTACTACTCTGCTAGGAACAGGAGTGTGCTGAAAACGGGCTTGCCACCTGATTGTTAAATTTTCAGTATGTATATCTATACTCCAGAAATAATCCATCACTGCAAATGAGGGCTTGATTTATTGTTTTGTTAATTGTGTAGAGCAGGGATAGGCCTCCTGTCTTTATAAGAGCAGGAGCTAAGAATGGCTTATTACATTTTTAAATAAAGTTTTATTGTACATAAAAATGTTTTTTTAAAGCCATTCTTGGCTCTAAGGGTACAAAAACAGTCTGAGTCTGAATCTGGCTCAGGGCTGAAGGGTTTTCACTTGGAGTCTAGACTTCAGGAAGTGTTAATAATGCAGATTGAACTTAGAAGTATGAGTGCATGCATTTTTTTTAAAAATCCGGTTGTTAAACATTTATCAGCACATCCCTGAAGAGTTCTCTAAACATTGCCTGAACTCATAAGAAACTCAGAAAAAGTTTCAAGGAATGAAGTCATTATCAGACTGGAAGCCTGCGAAGATTAAATAGTAACAACAGCAACAACAATGGCATTTGTAAAACTACTTTAAGATTCACAAAGTGCTTTATGTCTCCTTTGAACCTCCCAACATCCCAGACTAGCAGGATGTAACAAGTGTACAGATGAGTACAGATGAGCATCTACGTATTGTTTTGTTGGGCTTTGCTTTATTGAACCCCACAGATACTGGATTTTTACAAACTGAAGGTTTGTGGCAGCCTTGTCTATGGGTATCATCCTTCCAACATCATGGTCTCATCGGATGTCACTGTGTCCCATTTTGGTAATTCTCATCATATTTCAGGCTTTTCCATTATTATGATGATATCTCTTGTAGTGATCTTGCATGATCAGTAATCTTTGAAGGTACGATTTTAATTGTTTCGGGACACTGCAACCTACACCTTTATAAGATGCAGAACTTAATCAAAGGAGCATTATCGATAAGTAAGTTCTAACTGATTCACCAGCCTGTGGCTCCACATCACTCTCCCTCTCTTTGAGCCTGCCTTTCTCGGAGATACAATGTTGAAATGAGGTCACTTGATAACAGCGATGGCTTCAAGTGAAAGGAAGAATCCAGCGATAGGGCAAACTTCATTGTATTCTTATTTTAAGATGTTACCACAACCACCACCCCAATCAGTCAGCAGCCAGCAACATCTAGGATTTGAACTCGGGTCTTCCTGATTCCAGGTCCAGTTCAATACAAAGTAATTTCAAAAGAGCCAGAGAGAATACCATCACCAAGAAGTAGGGCAAGTGGTGTGAGGAAGGCAGAAATGTCACTGAATCATAGTTCTGCCGGTCAATGATCTGGGCCACCTTAGCCTTGGGGGATGATTGAGTAAGTTACAGTGAATGGAATGCTATTGTGCCATAAGAAATGACAGGCAGATGGAGCTCTGAAAAACCTGGAGAGATTTACGATAACCGAAGCAAAGTGAAATAAGCAGAACCAGAGGAACATTGTTCACAGCAGCAGGGATTCTATACAATGAACAACTGTGGATGATTTATCTATTTTCATCAATATGATGACTCAAAACAATCTCAAAGAATTCATGATTTTTAAAAAATGCCATCTGCTTCCAGAGAAAGAACTGATGCAGTCTGATTCTGGACCAAAGCAAACTTTTTTCCCCTTTCTTAAATTTTTTTTTGTTGGATTTTCCTTCCACAAAAAGATTAATATGGAACAAAGTTTTAGACGATTGCACATGTAAAATCTCTATCAGCTTTCTTGCCACCTCAGAGATAAGGAGGGAGAGAATTCGTGACCCCAAACTCTTTTTAAACTGTTGGGACTATCTTTACATGTATTGGGGAGGGAGATTAACTTAATGCAAAAATTGAACTAATCATCTGTAAAATGAAAAGGTCAAATTTCATTATAACCAGAGCCCTTTCCAGGCTCTGCATTCTATAGTTCTATGTGGTTTGGGGATTGTTTTTCTGTAGTTCTAAATCTATATTCCTAAGCCTAAACCTGCCTCTCTGTGGACAGAGTTCATCAGATACAAGCTCCCAGCCACCTATAATTGCAAGGGTTTGCTGCTCTCTGCTGGTCATAGCCTTCATGGCACTACCTGAAAAAAACAGAATAGAGGGAAGGGGCTGTGTAAATTAAACAAATTAGTGTCCAGGGGTACCTGAAAGATGCGGAGTCTTAATGCTGAAACAACACTAGGTTCAGCCCATGAAGGCCTGGATTCTTGGTTCCTGGCAGGATCTAGACACTGTCCCTCTTAATCCCACTTCAGGTTTTACTTCAGGTCTATGATGGAGTAGGAAAGAGAAAGAAAGAAAGAAAGAAAGAAAGAAAGAAAGAAAGAAAGAAAGAAAGAAAGAAAGAAAGAAAGAAAGAAAGAAAGAAAGAAAGAAAGAAAGAAAGAAAGAAAGAAAGAAAGAAAGAAAGAAAGAAAGAAAGAAAGAAAGAAAGAAAGAAAGAAAGGAAGGAAGGAAGGAAGGAAGGAAGGAAGGAAGGAAGGAAGGAAGGAAGGAAGGAAGGAAGGAAGGAAGGAAGGAAGGAAGGAAGGAAGGGCACAGGGAAGCAGCTTAGTGCAGGGGAAAGAATCCTAGACTTGGAGTTATGGACTTAACAATTTTACTCATTACTAGTTGTGTGAAACTGAGCAGTTAGCTCACCCCTTGCAAACTCAGTTTCCTTATTCACAAAATGAGAGAGTTGAATTAGATAAATCCCTCACAGCTCTATTTCCAGTGATATTTTGGAAAGTACAGTTTGAGGAGAAGGAAGGAATGAAGCAGGAAGGGAAGGCTTTTCTGCGAGAGGTAAGTAGAGAAGCAAAGCTGGGGGGAGAGGGGAGTTACAGGTTTTCTGGAAGAGGTGCATGCGAAACAAGGTTTAGAGGGAAATGTGTAGAGTTTAAAAGGACTGTGGAGTATACAAATAATAAGACTCAGATCCACAGAGGGAAGTGATCTGGCTAAATTCATCCAGTAAGTGAATGAGCAGGCTTTCCTGACCTGCCTCTCCCTACTTAGCCCCTAATTCCCAAGTTTGAAGGTTCTTGCCTCTAGATCACATAGCCCCTCTTCCAAGGGGAAGACCTGGCCTGGGGCATGGAGAGTGAGAGAATGACCCAACACAAAGGGAGGGAGCATGTTTGCTTGCTTGGCATGCAGAGTCCAATCTGAGGAGTCACTGAGGCAGGGTGAACAGTTGGATTGTTCTCTTCAGCTTCTCACTTCATTCCTGCTGCTCTGACTATCACAGCTATTCCATAATGGCACTGATTCAGAGCTGGACCCTGAAAGAAGCCAATTAAGATCTGAGTAACAAGGCATTCTGTTCCCCAAATGGATGGGATTGACCTAGACCTATGTGTCACAGACTGAAAAAGCCCTGCTGCGACTGGGAATCATCACAGGATTTTCAAGCTGGAGGGGAATTAAGTTATTTAGTTCCACTCCCTTCGTTTTACAAATGAGAAAGTTGAGGTCTCCTAGCTGTGAAGTGGCTTCCTTAAAGCCACAGAACAACTCTCTAGTCCAGCCGAGCCTGGAAAAGAAAGCTTTCTCCCACATACCCCTAAGCTAGCCATCCTTTTTTTTACTTGACCTTCAGAGAGTAAGTGCCCCAGCTCCTTTGTAAAGAAGTTTTCCCTATTATCAATGCTAAAATTGCCTCCTTTTAACATCCACCCATTGTGTCTAGTTTGTCATCAAGGCCAGACAGAACAAGCCTAATTCATCTTTGACTTGACAGCCTTCCCAAAGACTTGATAGTTACCATGCCTTCCTCTACCCCACAAAGCTCCGCATGCCCATGCTAAACATCCCTACATCCTTATTGTTGCTTGGGGCTTTTCAATCATGTCCAGCTCTTCATGACCTTATTGGGGGTTCTCTTGGCAAAGATGCTAGAGTTGTTTGCCACTTCCAGTCCATTTTACAGATGAGGATCCAAGGCAAACAGGCTTAAGCGCCCTGCCTAGAGTCACACAGGTATCTGAGGCTCATGAAGATGAGTCTTCCTCACTCTCCTGTCCCTGATGTCACCCAGCTGTCCCCTAGTCTAGAGCCTGCCTTTTTAGCTTCTTTCCCTTTTCTTCTTGTGTTTATTCTCTGTTCCAGCCAAATTGAACTTCCCTAGTTTCAGGCTGTTCTTGCATTCTCTATGCTATAGCCCTTGCTAGAAACCAGCTTCTCCCACTTTCATCTGCCTGTACACATCCTTTCCCTCCTTCGTCACCCCTCCAGGTAAAAGCGATTCCTCCCTCCTTGGATCTCTGGAGCCATTCTAACCTCTCCTCTACAGATATGGAGTCATTCTATTGCTATTTTGTGGGGAGATTTCCTCCCCTTATTAATGAAGTCCGAGAGGATAGATAGGGTAGGTAGTCTTTCTTCATTGGAATCTTTTGTTTTTATGAATCCAACTACAAGCGCCCTCCCCATGCCACGGTCAGCATCTTCTCTCTAATGACTGTTAATGGATGTTTGTTGGGTTTAATTCATTTGAGCTCCTGCCTGAGAGTCTACAGACAGATTTAGCTTTGTGGGGGTTCCCCATCTGAGGCTGCTTTGATGCCTACAGCACTACATGTCACCAGAGCAAGGACGTTGCCTCTTAGGAACTTTGGATCTATCCTCCTAACGCATCATACAGTGCCTCGACCGCAGTAGACACTTAAAATGTTGGTTACATTGGGAAAAAGTGAGGGAAATGGAATGAGAAAGAGAGAGCAGCATCACTGGAAGAGGTCTAAGCATGAATGAACAGAGCTAAGATGGTGGAGTAAGGAGAGCTCCAAGATACCCCGAATCTACCTCCAAAGACACACACACACACACACACACACACACACACACACACACACACACACACGAATTCTGAAGGGATAGAACCAACAAAAGACAGAGTGAAACAGTGTTCCATCCCTGGACCAGGTAGAAAGTCAGCAGAAAAGATCTCTCACTGGGGTAAGACAGGGAGAACACTCTACTATACTCGGTACCCAGGGGAACTTGGCAGGGGGAAAAGGAGTCCATCACACCAGCACAGGCAGCATCTGGACAATATAGCTGAAAGCCTCCCTACAGGAAGCCAGCCAGACTGGCACCTCAAAGAACACACTGTAGGACCCAAAGGCAGTTAGACTGATGCCAAGCACTAGAGTAGACCACAATACAAGCTCGGGACAATATTCCCTCCACCCTACACATAGAGTACAGCTTCAACATACAGGCAAGGTCACAAAAAAAAAAAGACTAGAAAAATGAGCAAAAGAAAAAGAAAAAAACCCTAACCTTGGAAAGTTACTTCAACATGGCTCAGTGGATTGAGAGTCAGACCCAGAAGTGAGAGATCCTGGGTTCAAAGAAGTCCTCAGGCACTTCCTAGCTGTGTGACCCTGGACAAATCACTTAACCCCATTGTCTAGCCCTTATCACTCTTCAGTCTTGGGACCCATATTCAGTGTTGATTCTAAGACATAAGTTAAGGGTTTAAAAAAAAGGTTACTTCAATGATAGGGAAGATCAAAATACAAGCTCAGAAGAGAACAACAGTGCCAAAATGGGAACATGTGAAGCCTGAAAGGAAAGTGTGGAAAGGTGTCAAGTCTGAAAAGAACTCCTAGAAGAGCTCAAAAAAGAGTTTAAAAATAAAATAATAAGAGAGGAAGAAGAAAAATTGGGAAATGGAAATGAGAGTCAACAGCTTAGTATAAGACACATAAAAATCCACTGAAGAGAACAACTTTGTAAAAAGTAAAATTGATGAAATGGGAAAGAAGGAATGAACAAAGAATCATGCCAGACTTAAAACAGCTGTTTAATGCTATTTTATGAATTTAAATGAGTGAATAAATTTAAATGCGCACCATCATACAAGTTTATTGGATTGTATAATAATTTTTAAATAAATAAAACTCAATTTAAAATGTAAATATATGTAACTATGGAAAGTCATATTTAAAATATCCCTGTTGTATACAGTTGGGCAGCTAGAGAGTGCGGTGGAAAGAGTGCCAAAGGCTGGATTTAGAAAGACATGAGTGCATTCTCCCAGGCACACCCTGTACCTGCACTCAGACATTTAGCAGCTGCATGACCCTGGGCATATCACTTAACCCTGTCAGTTCCCTCATCTATAAATGAGGTGGAGAAGGAAATGGCAAACCACTCTCGTATATTTGCCAAAAAAATAAAATAAAAGCCCCAAACCAAATGAGGTCATGAAGAATCAGCCCCAGCTGAAATAACCGAACAATAACATGTATACTGTGCCCTTGGCTGCTTGCTACCTTCCCCTCCTTCCTGAAAGAAAGGGCATTTTCCATTCTTTTTTAAATGATGGAAGGGATACCATTCCATGGGCTCCATTAGAAAGGGCATTCCAGGTGTAGGGTGTGCCTGGGAGAATGCTTGAGGGCAAGAGGGGACAATTTTACAAAGAGGATATGGAACAATTTACCTTGAGGCAAGAAGAAGGCTTATATGTAGGAGGGGACAATTAGAGTGAGGCTGGAAAGGCCAGAAAGAGCTTTTTATGGAGTGGCAAGAAGGGAGTCTTAAAAGTTATATGTTGACATGGGGATAGGTTGAAAGATAAATCATGATGGGTCATCTAATGAGCCCAGGAAGTCTTCCTGAAGAAGCCTAGTAGGGTCCTTTTCATTGATGGGAGAGACAGTCATTGCAGTTTTACTGTTGTTGTTCAGTCCTTTTTCAGTTGTGTCCAATTCTTCATCATCATATTTTGAGTTTTCTTGGGGAAGATACTGGAACGATTTGCTATTTCCTTTTCCAGCTCATTTTACAGATGAGGAAACTGAGGCAAATTGGATTAAATGGTTTAGGCATTTAGTAAGGGTTTGAGGTCAGCTTTGTATTCAGGTCTTCCTGCTTGGCAGTCTATCCACTGTACCACCTGGTTGCCCCTGAGACAGTCACTAAAGGAGGGTATTTCAGGCACAGTAGATAACCTGGAAGAAAACTTAGGGAAAGAAAAGGACCCAAAACTTATATGACGGGAGTCACATAGGGGATGGGGGTTGGGGAAGGGGAAGGGGCAAGCTAAGGTCCAAAAATGTAAGGTCACCTGGTGTGCCCTTTGGAAGGTAGAAAACGTAACACAATGAAAGGAAAAGATCTGACCTCATTTTACACATAATAAAAGTGGGTCCAGAGGAGTAACGTGTCAAGATCACATAGCTGAAGACAAAGGCCAACAGGTAGGAGGAAGGTTTGCCTTCTTTGAGGGTGAGGTGCCTGAAACCCAGAGCCCCTAGTGAGGCTGGATGAGTCTATAACAAGACTCAAGCTTCACTACCGGAGCGATTGAATCCAAGCGGGCAGCCTGCTGATTTTTCTCATGTTCAAAAGGTCCAGGGGCTGAGTGTCCCAGAACCTGCTTAAACTAGCTTTGGGGAACTGATGGTTAAATTTTCAGTGTGAGCATTTTTGGTGCCCTGGAAATCAGCAGACTACTAATCACGGCTTAATTTATTGTTTTGTTGATTATATAGACTAAAGAAACGTGATGGAGAAAATAGTGGTAATGCAGACTTAAACCAGTATATTAAAGGTATTTTTTTTGAGAGATGGTTGTTAAACCTTTGCCAGAAGTTCTTGGCTTGGGGTTAATAATCTGTCCCTGAATAGCCCAGCCTCTCCTTCAAAGACTCTCATGGGAAGCTTTCCCTGATTAACAATAGTCCCTTCCAGATGCCCATCAATTGGGGACTGACTGAGCAAATTATGATATGTGATGGCGATGGAATACTATTATGCTGTACGGAATGATGAACGGGACAATTTCAGAAAGAGCTGGGAAGACCTACATGGGCTGATGCAGAGTGAAAAAAGCAGAACCAGGAGGGCATCGAACACAGTAACAGCAATATTATGGAATGATCAAGTATGGTAGACTGAGCTACTCTCAGCAATACAAAGACCCAGGACAGTTCTGAGGGACTTGGGACAAAGAATGCCCTCCACCTCCAGAGAAAACGCTGCTGGAGTCAGAATGCAGATGTATGTACGTGTTTTATATGATTTTTCAGTTGTTTATCTGGGCTTGTGTTTGGGGGTTGGGGTTTTATGAGATTAGTCACTCACAAAAATGAACAATATGAGAAATGTTTTGCATGCTAATTTATGTATAATCCAAATTGAATTGCTTGCCAGCTATGGAATGGGGGAGGGAAGGAGGGAGGGAAACAATTTGGATCAAATAATCAGAAAACTTACGTGGAAATTTGTTATTATATGTTAATGGTAAAAATAAATAAAAATAAAAACAGCAGTCCCGTCCTTCCCTGCTTCCTCCCGTCCACCCCCCAATAGTCACCCTGGGCACAGAAGGCACTCCTTTCCTGGAATCTTTCTGGATCTAGGATCCTAGCTCCTCCAGAGAACTTCCCAGGGTAGGGACCATTTCTGTTCCTTCTTTTGGCTTCTCTGGTATACTTCCATCAAACACTCAACACCCAAGACTGGGCTTTTCATACAGGAAGGGCAATCCAAAGAGGCAGGGCATAAGCCACCGCCTTGGACTTCTCCTAGACTGTCCTCTTCTTCCGGATTCTATTCTTACACCCCACTATCACTATTTTAGCTTTTCAAAGTTGCCCAAAAGTCAAAGAAGGAACAGAAGAGGATTGTAAGAGAAGTGCCTAGCAGGGCGTGGTTTTTATGAACTTGGGCATCATGAGTGAAACCTCAGGTGTCTACCATTCCCACCCCTTCTTCTCTCCCCTTCTGGGGCCACTCCTTGTTTCCTGACTTCAAAGATGCCTTAAATCCCACACCCCAACATTGGCTCTTGCTTCCTGTCCCACAGCAGTCAGTGGGTAGTTTGTGCTGAGTACCAAAACATGGTCCCAAGGCATAGAGAAGCAATAACTTCCTCACCTTTTCTTTGTCCGTTCTGTGTCCTCCCAGGACTACAGTGGCCCCTCTCCTCACCTCTTCCTCCTGGATTACCTAACTTTCTTCAAGATATTTCAGATCTTACTTTCTGCAAGTGTCCTTTCTCACCTGTTCCTCCCCACTGTTAGTGCCGCCCCCCCCCAGATTACTTGGCATTTACACCCCTTGAATGCATCTGTGTTTGTATGTTAGATTCCTCATTATATTGTAAGCTCCTTGAGGACAAGGGTTGTTTTTTCCTTTTCTTTCTACCCCCAGGATTTAGCACATAGTAAGAGTCTAATAAATGCTTGTTGATGATAAAGATGATGATGGATCAGTAAGGATTATAGTGTATACTCCTTGTCATAATTGCATCCACATACATATACATGGCCCTCCTGCTGTATTATCCTCACCCCAGAGAGCACCCCCTTCCCACTTCAGTACAGCAAGAATAATAGAAAAAAGCATCATGCTGAGAGTCTTAAAGCTTGGCTTCTAATCCCAGTTTGCCAACTACTTCTGGCATTTGGGGTGAGTTGTGTGTCTTCTCTGGACTTCAGCCTATCTATAAAATATAGAGATTGGAACTGATCAT